>NC_053028.1:490732028-491018422 GCF_003073215.2 Triticum urartu | reverse complement strand
ATGAAACTTCAGATCAAGTTACTACCGAACCTCGTAGGTCAACCAGAGTATGGTCCGCACCAGAGTGGTACGGTAATACTATTCTGGAAGTCATGTTACTAGACCAAGACGAACCTATGAACTATGAGGAAGCGATGATGAGCCTAGATTCCGCAAAATGGCTTGAGTCCATGAAATCTGAGATGGGATCCATGTATGAGAACAAAGTATGGACTTTGATTGACTTGCCCAATCATCAGTGAGTCATTGAGAATAAATGGATCTTCAAGAGGAAGACGGACGATGATAGTAGTGTTACAATCTACAAAGCTCGAATTGTCACAAAACGTTTCCGACAAGATCAAGATGTTGACAACGATGAGATTTTCTCACTCGTATCGATGCTTAAAAGTCTGCCCGAATCATGTTAGCAGTTGCCGCATTTTATGAAATCTGGCGAATGGATGTCAAAACTGCATTCCTTAATGGATTTCTTAAATAAGAGTTGTATATGATGCAACCAGAAGGTTTTGTCAATCCTAAAGGTGCTAACAAAGTGAGCAAGCTCCAGCGATCCAGCTATGGAGTGGTGCAAGCATCTCGGAGTTGGAATATATGCTTTTATACAGACTTGCGGTGAAGCCTATATTTACAAGAAAGTGAGTGGGAGCACTACAGCATTTCTGATAAGTATATGTGAATGACATATTGTTGATCAGAAATAATGTAGAATTTTCTGGAAAGCATAAAGGAGTGTTTGAAAGGAGTTTTCCAAAGAAATACCTCGGTGAAGCTACTTACATATTGAGCATCAAGATCTATAGAGATAGATCAAGACGCTTGATATATTTTCAATGAGTACATACCTTGACAAGATTTTGAAGTAGTTCAAAATAGAACAGTCAAAGAAGGAGTTCCTGCCTGTGTTGCAAGGTGTGAAGTTGAGTAAAGACTCAAAACTCGACCATGATAGAAAATAGAAAGAGAATGAAAAGTCATTCCCTATGCCTCAGTCATAGGTTCTATAAAATATGCTATGCTGTGTACCAGACCTATTGTGTACCTCACCATAAGATTGGCAAGAGGGTACAATAGTGATCCAGGAGTGGATCACTGGACAGCGGTCAAAAATATCCTTAGTGGAATAAGGAAATGTTTCTCGGTTATGGATGTGACAAAGAGTTCGCCGTAAAGAGTTACGTCGATGCAAGCTTTGACACCGATCTGGATGACTCTAAGTCTCGATCTAGATACATATTAAAAGTGGGAGCAACTAGTTAGAGTAGCTCCGTGCAAAGCATTGTAGACATAGAAAATTTGCAAAATACATATGGCTCTGAATGTGGCAGACCAGTTGAGTAAATTTCTCTCACAAGCAAAACATGATCACTCTTTGGGTGTTAATCACATAGCGATGTGAACTAGATTATCGACTCTAGTAAACCCTTTGGGTGTTAGTCACATGGAGATGTGAACTAATCACATAAAGATGTGAACTATTCGTGTTAAATCACATGACGACGTGAACTAGATTATTGACTCTAGTGCAAGTGGGAGACTAAAGGAAATATGCCCTGGAGGCAATAATAAAGTTGTTATTTATATTTTCTTATATCATGATAAATGTTTATTACTCATGCTAGAATTGTATTAACCGGAAACTTAGTACATGTGTGAATACATAAACAAACAGAGTGTCACTAGTATGCCTCTACTTGACTAGCTCGTTAATGAAAGATGGTTAAGTTTCCTAGCCATGGACAAAGAGTTGTCATTTGATAAGCGGGATTACATCATTAGAGAATGATGTGATTGACTTGACCCATCCATTAGCTTATACGATGATCGTCACAGTTTCATTGCTACTACTTTCTTCATGAATTATACATGTTCCTCAGACTATGAGATTATGCAACTCCCGAATACTGGAGGAACACCTTGTGTGCTATCAAACGTCACAATGTAACTAGGTGATTATAAAGATGCTCTACAAGTGTCTCCGATGGTGTTTCTTGAGTTGGCATAGATCAAAATTAGGATTTGTCACTCCGAGTATCGGAGAGGTATCTCTGGGCCCTCTCGGTAATGCACATCACTATAAGCCTTGCATGCAATGTGACTAATGAGTTAGTTACGGGATGATGCATTACGGAACGAGTAAAGAGACTTGTCGGTAACAAGATTGAACTAGGTATTGAGATACCGACGATCGAATCTCGGGCAAGTAACATACTGATGACAAAGGGAACAACGTATATCGTTATGCGCTTTGACCGATAAAGATCTTCGCAGAATATGTAGGAACCAGTATGAGCTTCCAGGTTCCGTTATTGGTTATGGACTGGAGATGAGTCTCGGTCATGTCTACATAGTTCTCCAACCCGTAGGGTCCGCACGCATAACGTCCTATGACGATTTGTATTATGAGTTATGTGATTTGATGACCGAAGTTTGTTCGGAGTCCCGGATGAGATCGGGGACATGACGAGAAGTCTTGGAATGGTCGAGACGTAAAGATCGATATATTGGAAGGCTATATTCGAACATCGGAAAGGTTCCGAGTGATTCGGGTATTTTTCGGAGTACCGAAGAATTACCGAAAATTCGTATTGGGCCTTAATGGGCCATACGGGAAAGGAGATAAAGGCCTCAAGGGTGGCCGCGCACCTTTCCCATGGACTGGTCCGAATTGGACTAGGGAAAGGGGGCGCCCCCTTCCTTCCTTCTCCTTCTCCCTTCCCTTTTTCCTATTCCATGTGGGAGGTGGAATCCTACTAGGACTAGGGAGTCCTAGTAGGACTCCACACTTTGGGCGCGCCCTATGAGGGCCGGCCTCCTCCTCCCTCCATCCTTTATATACGTGGCCAGGGGGCACCCCATAGACACACAAGTTGATCATTGATCTCTTAGCCGTGTGCAGTGCCCACCTCCACCATAATCCACCTTGGTCATATCGTCGTAGTGCTTAGGCGAAGCCCTGCGCCGGTAGCTTCATCATCACCGTCATCACACCGTCGTGCTGACGAAGCTCTCCCTCAACACTCTGCTGGCACTCTGCTGGATCGTGAGTTCATGGGATGTCACCGAGCCGAACGTGTGCAGATCACGGAGGTGCCGTACTTTCGGTACTAGGATCGGTCGGATCGTGAAGACGTACGACTACATCAACCACGTTGTCATAACGCTTCCACTTACGGTCTACGAGGGTACGTGGACACCACTCTTCCCCTCTCGTTGCTATGCATCACCATGATAGATCTTGCGTGTGCGTAGGAATTTTTTTAAATTACTATGTTCCCCAACACATACCTCCAATCGGAGAACCGATGGCCATGGTGGAAGATGATGCACCCCCACATGGTACCATCAAGTTGCAACCTCACCTACAACACATGAGCGACGCTCTAAAGGTAACATAGGTGATGGTACTTCACTTCTCCCACTAGTGGACTATCTTACACATGATTGTTTGCATGATGATGATCACCTTATGGATTCACCACATACTATGTCTTCTACATGCTTAGATATGCCACCCATTTATGATGAATATGATGATGAGCATGTTGATTTTCCTAGTTGTGATGCTATGCTCCATAGGATATCTTGTGAACATTCTATCTGTCACGTCATGTTTGACAATCCTTTGGATTTGTCATATGCTATGAGTGAGATCTCCCATATTGCATCATTTCAATCTCAACATAGCTACTATGCATGCCCTATTAAAATAAATACCATTTGCACTTATGGCGTAGATGACGAGATGATGGTCATAGGCTTTTGTTTTTCAAGCGATGATATTGCCATGCTTCCTTTACATGATTTGCGCAATTCATCTACTATGCCATGCTGATGTATACTACACAACCTTCTTCTTGTAGATGTTGTTGGGCCTCCAAGTGCAGAGGTTTGTAGAACAGTAGCAAATTTCCCTCAAGTGGATGACCTAAGGTTTATCAGTCCGTGGGAGGCGTAGGATGAAGATGGTCTCTCTCAAGCAACCCTGCAACCAAATAACAAAGAGTCTCGTGTGTCCCCAACACACCCAATACAATGGTAAATTGTATAGGTGCACTAGTTCGGCAAAGACATGGTGATACAAGTGCAATATGGATAGTAGATAATGGTTTTTGTAAGCTGAAAATATAAAAACAGCAAGGTCGCAAGTGGTAAAAGTGAGCACAAGCGTTATTGCAATGCTAGGAAACAAGGCCTAGGGTTCATACTTTCACTAGTGCAAGTTCTCTCAACAATAATAACATAATTGGATCATATAACTATCCCTCAACATGCAAAAAAGAGTCACTCCAAAGTCACTAATAGCGGAGAACAAAGGAAGAGATTATTGTAGGGTACGAAACCACCCCAAAGTTATTCTTTCTGATCAATCCGTTGGGCTATTCCTATAAGTGTCACAAACAGCCCTAGAGTTCATAGTAAAATAACACCTTAAGACGCAAATCAACCAAAACCTTAATGTCACCTAGATACTCCAATGCCACCTCAAGTATCCGTGGGTATGATTATACGATATGCATCACACAATCTCAGATTCATCTATTCAACCAACACAAAGAACTTCAAAGAGTGCCCCAAAGTTTCTACCGGAGAGTCAAGACGAAAATGTGTGCCAACCCCTATGCATAAGTTCACGAGGTCACGGAACTCGCAAGTTGATCACCAAAACATACATCAAGTGGATCACGTGATATCCCATTGTCACCACAGATAAGCACATGCAAGACATACATCAAGTGTTCTCAAATCCTTAAAGACTCAATCCGATAAGATAACTTCAAAGGGAAAACTCAATTCATCACAAGAGAGTAGAGGGGGAGAAACATCATAAGATCCAAATATAATAGCAAAGCTCGAGATACATCAAGATCGTGCCGACTCGAGAACACGAGAGAGAGAGAGAGATCAAACACATAGCTACTGGTACATACCCTCAGCCCCGAGGGTGAACTACTCCCTCCTCGTCACGGAGAGTGTCGGGATGATGAAGATGGCCACCAGAGAGGGATTCCCCCCTCCGGCAGGGTGCCGGAACGGGTCTAGATTGGTTTTCGGTGGCTACGGAGGATTTGGCGGCGGAACTCCCGATCTAGGTTATTTTCTGGAGGTCTTTGTATTTATAGGAATTTTTGGCGTAGGTCTCACGTCAAGTAGGTGCACGAGTCGTCCACGAGGCAGGCCCACGAGCCCGGGGGGTGGGCGCGCCCCCCACCCTCGTGGACGGCTCAGGACTCTCGTGGCCCAACTCTTTTACTCCAGGGTCTTCTTTTGGTCCATAAAAAATCGTCAAAAATTGGCATGTCAATTGGACTCCGTTTTGTATTCCTTTTCTGTAGAACTCAATAACAAGGAAAAACATAAATTGGCACTGGGCTCTAGGTTAATAGGTTAGTCCCAAAAATCATATAAAATAGCATATAAATGCATATAAAACATCCTAGATGGATAATATAATAGCATGGAACAATCAAAAATTATAGATACGTTGGAGACGTATCAAGCATCCGCAAGCTTAATTCCTGCTCGTCCTCGAGTAGGTAAATGATAAAACAGAATTTTCGATGTGGTATGCTACCTAACATAATTATCAATGTAATTTTTCTTTATTGTGGCAAGAATATTCAGATCCATAAGATTCAAGATAAAAGTTAAATATTGACATAAAAATAATAATAGTTCAAGCATACTAACAAAGTAATCATGTCTTCTCAACATAACATGGCCAAAGAAAGCTATCCCTAAAAAATCATATAGTCTAGCTATGCTCTATCTTCATCACACAAAATATTTAAATCATGCACAACCCTGATGACAAGCCAAGCAATTGTTTCATACTTTTGATGTTCTCAAACTTTTTCAATCTTCACGCAATACATGAGCATGAACCATGGACATAGCACTATAGGTGGAATAGAATGCTGGTTGTGGAGAAGACAAAAAAGGAGAAGATAGTCTCACATCAACTAGGCGTATCAACGGGCTATGGAGATGCCCATTAATAGATATCAATATGAGTGAGTAGGGATTGCCATGCAACGGATGCACTAGAGCTATAAGTGTATGAAAGCTCAAAAAGAAACTAAGTGGGTGTGCATCCAACTCGCTTGCTCACGAAGACCTAGGGCATTTTGAGGAAGCCCATCATTGCAATATACAAGCCAAGTTCTATAATGAAAAGATTCCCACTAGTATATGAAAGTGACAACATAGGATACTCTCTATCATGAAGATCATGGTGCTACTTTGAAGCACAAGTGTGGTAAAAGGATAGTAGCATTGCCCCTTCTCTATTTTTCTCTATTTTTTTGTTTTTTGTTGGGCCTTCTCTTTTTTTGGCCTCTTTTTTCTGTTTTTTTATTTTTCGTCCGGAGTCTCATCCCGACTTGTGGGGGAATCATAGTCTCCATCATCCTTTCCTCACATGGGACAATGCTCTAATAATAATGATCATCACACTTTTATTTACTTACAACTCAAGAATTACAAGTCGATACTTAGAAAAAAATATGACTCTATGTGAATGCCTCCGGCGGTGTGCCGGGATGTGCAATGACTCATGAGCGACATGTATGAAAGAATTATGAATGGTGGCTTTGCCACAAATATGATGTCAACTACATGATCATGCGAAGCAATATGACAATGATGAAGTATGTCATAATAAATGGAACGGTGGAAAGTTGCATCGCAATATATCTTGGAATGGCTATGGAAATGCCATAATAGGTAGGTATGGTGGCTGTTTTGAGGAAGGTAAATGGTGGGTTTATGGTACCGGCGAAAGTTGCGCGCTACTAGAGAGGCTAGCAAAGGTGGAAGGGTGAGAGTGCGTATAATCCATGGACTCAACATTAGTCATAAAGAACTCACATACTTATTGCAAAAATCTATTAGTTAGTACTACGCGCATGCTCCTAGGGGGATAGATTGGTAGGAAAAGACCATTGCTCGTCCCCGACCGCCACTCATAAGGAAGACAATCAATAAATAAATCATGCTCCGACTTCATCACATAACGGTTCACCATACGAGCATGCTACGGGAATCACAAACTTCAACACAAGTATCTCTGAAATCCACAACTACTCAACTAGCATGACTCTAATATCACCATCTTCATATCTCAAAACAATCATCAAGTATCAAACTTCTCATAATATTCAATGCACTCTATATGAAAGTTTTTATTATACCCATCTTGGATGCCCATCATATTAGGACTAGTTTCATAACCAAAGAAAATTACCATCATGCTTAGGACTCTCAAAATAATATAAGTGAAGCATGAGAGTTCATCTATTTCTTCAAAATAAAACCACCGCCGTGCTCTAAAAAGATATAAGTGAAGCACTAGAGCAAATGACAAACTACTCCGAAAGATATAAGTGAAGATCAATAAGTAGTCGAATAATTATGCAACTATGTGAAGACTCACTAACATTTAATAATTTAAGATCTTGGTATTTTATTCAAACAGCAAGCAAAACAAAATAAAATAAAATTACGCTCCAAGCAAAACACATATCATGTGGTGAATAAAAATATAGCTCCAAGTAAAGTTACCGATGAACGAAGACGAAAGAGGGGATGCCTTCCGGGGCATCCACAAGCTTAGGCTATTGGTTGTCCTTGAATATTACCTTGGGGTGCCTTGGGAATCCCCAAGCTTAGGCTCTTGCCACTCCTTATTCCGTAGTCCATCGAATCTTTACCCAAAACTTGAAAACTTCACAACACAAAACTTAACAGAAAACTCGTAAGCTCCGTTAGTATAAGAAAATAAATCACCACTTAGGTACTGTTGTGAACTCATTCTAAATTCATATTGGTGTAATATCTACTGTATTCCAACTCATCTATGGTTCATACCCTCTTATACTACTCATAGATTCATCAAAATAAGCAAACAACACATAGAAAACAGAATCTGTCAAAAACAGAACAGTCTGTAGTAATCTGGATCAAACGTATACTTCTGGAATCCCAAAAATTCTAAAATAACTTTCTGGACGTGAGGAATTTATCTATTAATCATCTTCAGAAAGAATCAACCTAATCGCACTCTCCAGTAAAAAAATGGCAGCAAAACTCGTGAGCACTAAAGTTTCTGTTTTTTACAAGAAGATCGCAAAGACTTTTCCCAAGTCTTCCCAAAGGTTCTACTTGTCACAAACACTAATTAAAGCATAAAACTACATATAAACAGAGGATAGATGAATTATTTATTACTAAACAGGAGCAAAAAGCAACGAACAAAAATAAAATTGGGTTGCCTCCAAACAAGCGTTATCGTTTAACGCCCCTAGGTAGGCATGATGATTTCAATGATGCTCACATAAAAGATAAGAATTGAAACATAAAGAGAGCATCATGAAGAATATGACTAGCACATTTAAGTCTAACCCACTTCCTCTGCATAGGGATTTTGTGATCAAACAACTTGTGGGAACAAGAATCAACTTGCATAGGAAGGTAAAACAAGCAAAACTTCAAAACTTTAAGCACATAGTGAGGAAACTTGATATCATTGCAATTCATACAAGCATATATTCCTCCCTCATAATAATATTCAGTAGCATCATTAATGAATTCAACAATATTTCTATCACATAAAGCATTATTTTCATGATGCATAAGCATAGAAATTTTATTACTCTCCACATAAGCAAATTTATTGTCATGGATAATAGTGGGAGCAAACTCAACAGAATAGCTATCATGTGAGGCATAATCCAACTAAAAATTAAAATCAAGATGATAAGTTTCATGGTTATCGTTATTCTTCATAGCATACATGTCATCACAATAATCATCATAGATAGCAACTTTGTTCACATAATCAATTGGAACCTCTTCCGGAATAGTGGATTCATCACTAAATAAAGTCATGACCTCTCCAAATCCACTTTCATAATTACCATAATAAGATTCAACACCCTCCAAAATAGTGGTATCATTACTTCCTAAAGTTGACACTCTCCAAACCCACTTTCATCAATATAATCATCATAAATAGGAGGCATGCTATCATGATAATAAATTTGCTCATCAAAACTTGGGGGACAAAAAGCTTCTTCTCTCCCGGTCAAATCATCCGCGCCATTCCTCCCTATCCCTCCTGTCTCCGGCCTTCTGGTTCATTTTTTCTCCCTTCTTCGGGCTCCTCAACCTTAGAGTAGCCGAAAGGCAATTCTAACGTGCCCAGACCCTCCCGTTAGGTCTCACCTCCGATGGAAACTGCACCAGATCGCAGGGCCCGAGTTAGTGTCCCATATGAGCGATTTTGGTAATATCCACGTTCTTCTTGCGCTACATCATCCGTTTGTAAGACGCAGATACTAATATATTCAAATCCTCGTTGTAATGTAATCAAGCGGCCAGAGCGAGTGTAACCCGATGTTGGAAGCAATGATAGGGGTTCGGCTTGCCGCGGCTTTTTGTTGTTTGTGATGCTTTGAGGTACCCGACTTCGGGCTACTTCTATGTGCCTAACCACGAGCAAACTTAACCTGAGTCTGATCCTGAGAGCGTCTAACGGGGGGCTCATACGTCCGCGGGCGCCCGACCTCCCCGGCACGGCGCCTAAAGAGCGTTGCGTGCCCCGTCTACCGTGACACCAGCCTCCGCTCGCTCTGTTAGACATTGGTTGGCCATCCAAGGTCGCGAGGTTTAGACAGTTGGAGCAAATTTCCCTCATACGTGGGATGATCCTCGAAGGTCCTGCCACTTCCGGGTGCGGGAGCGGCACCCCGTTGAGGGGGGATGATAAGGTGGGCCTGCTTTCTCTTCGGCAACCCGTAGCTAAATGGATCGCTAGCTAGAGAGGTCTCCGCTGTGTCTCGCCATACAGCCTCCTTGCATATTCCGACTCATGGTAATTCCTCGGTCTGAGTGTCTGTCTCCTTCTGAAAAGTTGTCGGCAAGACGTTGTAGGTGACAAGTGATCCTCTGCGGAATGAGCTAGTTAGTCGTGTGTATAGCTTGAAAAGTTATAAGACACAGCAGGCGTCGCAAGTGAGGTAAAATGGTGTCCCAAGAAGCGTTCTATTGCACTGTAGGAAGAACGAAGTGGGCCTTGGGGTTCATCTTCACTAGTGCAAGCGTGATCCGCGAAGCCGCTTCGTCCCATAACTCCACATATCCCGGCAAAGATGGTTCTCATTAAAAACCTCGTATTTCCCATACTCGGACTGGCTCGCGGATAGAAGTCCAGTCGACTCGCGCTCAATATGTGACCCAATGGCGGCGTGCCGGGGGGACATCAACAGGGACAGAGTCATTACTTTGAGTATGTCAGGTATGAACTCGCTCACTCCTCTTCAGTTCCTTCTTCTTGTCTCGATTCTCCAGTTGTGGCGTATTTCCTATCAGGTGTTTCACGAGAAGCGAGCGCCCTAGATTCTGTGCACTTGTGAGCTATACGCTCAATGAACACCTTAAGACGCAACACTCAGACCCCCCAACCGCCCTCAATGTCACCTAGATCTCGGTGAATGTCCCCTTCAATGTGCTACTTCCGTTGAAGCTCAGCTTCCCTATGAGCCAGGTGCCCTCACCATCTCTTTCTTAGATGGCCCTCGTCCATGTCCCACTCCATGAGCAGAAGATACTTTCACAGGCGTGCTCCTCCCAACGTCTCCCTCTAGTCGTGGGAGTCCAGAAACTTCCCCAGTGTGTGCCAACCCCTCCGTGGCGACTCCTTCATCGCGTAACGGTGCACCGCGCATAGCTCTGCTACCGGTCTGATCGCAGACTCGACATTACATGCAAGTGGGATCACTGACCGTGTCGCTATTGTCACCACAGAATAAGCACATGTCCCAGACCATTCCAGTCGACACCGTGTTGTCCTTCGAAATCCTTGAGGATAGGCAGCTCGAGATTTCCAATAGATAACTTCAGGTGCGCAATCTCGAATCTCCATAGAGTTGTAGTGTTTTAGTCGGGGTGGAGAACCCGCGCATAGATGCCAAATAGATTAGCAAGCTCGAGAGTGACGATCTCTAGCTCTTGGACCGTATGGTTTCCTCTTCTTGTTCGACACCTTGAGAGATCGTGGAAGAGGTAGGAGAGATCTAACACCTGAGCTACTGGTACTATATTACCCTTCAGCCGGGATGAACTTGACTTCCCTCCTCGTCATGGGGAGGTTGCCCGTGTGGCGGCGGATGGATGAAGAGATGTCCTGTACCTGAGGAGATTGGTGCTGTGCGCCTTCTCTTCTTCCTGTGTCGTGAAATTTGTCCCGGAAATGCCGGAAGCGGTTGATTGGTTTCCGTCGACCGTTTATGCCTTGTCGGGTGCGCCCCTTTATGCGATCTTCCTTCCCTGTCTAGGGCTATTTCTGGATGGTTAGTTGTTGTTTCCTACCGCCTAGTACGGCTTTGTTCGGTAGTGCTCGATCGTCCAAAGCGGAGAGTAGGATACCGCCAGAGTTCCGTCCTACGGCGGCAGTCTCGCACTGCGTCCGGCGCTTCGGGTGGTCGGAGTGGCAGGCGCGAGGTGCGCCCACGCCTCGACTGGACGGCCGGTACTTTCCCACTCTGGAGCCGAACCCTGTTTTGCCTCGCCCGGCGGGTTTCTTTTTGGGTCTCGTAAAGCGGTCCCTGTGTCGCACATAGGGCGGCTGTTCGAACATATGAGCGTACGGACTTGATATTGTTCCTGGTGTGGTGATACCAACACTCGAAAGAGTAGATCAAGCGAAACAGGCCAATGCCCACTGGGTGTGGGTAATAGCGTTAGTCGTGCAATTGGCCTCCATCATAGACCATTGGGCATATCCGTAGGTGTATAGTAATATCCTAGTTCTTGTTACTGCGAATGAAGTATGAGTCCGTTGGTCACCTAGATCGTGCACTAATAGTGCTAGTCTGCTGACCTAGCACTACAGTTTGTGATAGTGGGCATTAGCTTGCTGAGGCTTGAGGAACACCTTGGCTCCGACGATCCTGGCGATTTCGGTTTGGCCTCGCTGTCAATATCTCCAGTGTAGTGTTCTCTCTATTTATGGATCATTGGACATGGCTAGTACCTCGTCTCACTAGGTGTGCCTCACTGCCCTATTTAGGAGAAGAGGTTTCGGATACCATTCGCATCCTTTGCCCCTGCTGGTGCAATTTGTGGCTTGGTGTGCCCGTATGCGGTGCATTCCTGAGATAACATATGCTCTGACATATCTGCTCTCCTGATTGCGTCCTTACATAGTTCATGGGTCTCGCATCCCTGGTAGCAGTATGACCTCGCTCGTAGCTCCTGTTGACCTAAGGTTTATCAATCCGTGGGAGGCGTAGGATGAAGATGGTCTCTCTCAAGCAACCCTGCAACCAAATAACAAAGAGTCTCGTGTGTCCCCAACACACCCAATACAATGGTAAATTGTATAGGTGCACTAGTTCGGCAAAGACATGGTGATACAAGTGCAATATGGATAGTAGATAATGGTTTTTGTAAGCTGAAAATATAAAAACAGCAAGGTCGCAAGTGGTAAAAGTGAGCACAAGCGTTATTGCAATGCTAGGAAACAAGGCCTAGGGTTCATACTTTCACTAGTGCAAGTTCTCTCAACAATAATAACATAATTGGATCATATAACTATCCCTCAACATGCAAAAAAGAGTCACTCCAAAGTCACTAATAGCGGAGAACAAAGGAAGAGATTATTGTAGGGTATGAAACCACCTCAAAGTTATTCTTTTCGATCAATCCATTGGGCTATTCCTATAAGTGTCACAAACAGCCCTAGAGTTCATAGTAAAATAACACCTTAAGACGCAAATCAACCAAAACCCTAATGTCACCTAGATACTCCAATGTCACCTCAAGTATCCATGGGTATGATTATATGATATGCATCACACAATCTCAGATTCATCTATTCAACCAACACAAAGAACTTCAAAGAGTGCCCCAAAGTTTCTATCGGAGAGTCAAGACGAAAATGTGTGCCAACCCCTATGCATAAGTTCACGAGGTCACGGAACTCGCAAGTTGATCACCAAAACATACATCAAGTGGATCACGTGATATCCCATTGTCACCACAGATAAGCACATGCAAGACATACATCAAGTGTTCTCAAATCCTTAAAGACTCAATCCAATAAGATAACTTCAAAGGGAAAACTCAATTCATCACAAGAGAGTAGAGGGGGAGAAACATCATAATATCCAAATATAATAGCAAAGCTCGAGATACATCAAGATCGTGCCGACTCAAGAACACGAGAGAGAGAGAGAGAGAGAGAGATCAAACACATAGCTACTGGTACATACCCTCAGCCCCGAGGATGAACTACTCCCTCCTCGTCATGGAGAGTGTCAGGATGATGAAGATGGCCACCAGAGAGGGATTCCCCCTTCGGCAGGGTGCCGGAACGGGTTTAGATTGGTTTTCGGTGGCTACGGAGGATTTGGCGACGGAACTCCTGATCTAGGTTATTTTCTGGAGGTTTATGTATTTATAGGAATTTTTGGTGTAGGTCTCACGTCAAGAAGGTGCCCGAGTCATCCACGAGGCAGGCCCACGCGCCCGGGGGGGTGGGCGCGCCCCCACCCTCATGGACGGCCCGAGACTCCCCTGGCCCAACTCTTTTACTCCGGGGTCTTCTTTTGTTCCATAAAAAATCGTCAAAAATTGGCACGTCAATTGGACTCCGTTTGGTATTCCTTTTCTGTAAAACTCAAAAACAAGGAAAAACAGAAACTGGCACTGGGCTCTAGGTTAATAGGTTAGTCCCAAAAATCATATAAAATAGCATATAAATGCATATAAAACATCCTAGATGGATAATATAATAGCATGGAACAATTAAAAATTATAGATACGTTGGAGATGTATAACATGCTATGAACACATTGCTTCGGATATGCATTGTTTTGGATGTTGTCAATATTCTCCATGTGATGTTTCCACTAATGATCATGAGGAGACCCCCATAGTTTCCTCATGCATATTAGGAGATTTTGATACATCCTATCCTTTGCATGCTTCCAATAATTGCTTGCACCATGCGCATTCCATGAATAACAATGCTCTACATATCTCTCATGATGCATTACATAATTTGAGTCTCCATTATGCTATACATAATAACAAACCTCTCTTGATGAATGACATGTTTCTATATCATGCATCTCATTTATTTGAGCATTGGCTATTTTGTGCTAACCAACACATGCACGTGCGCATTATAATGGATGATGTGTACATATACCACACACACACAATTTTCCCTTTGCCTTTGTTTTGTGTAGGTGCTCATGAACAATCATCAACCTCACAATCCCATGAGTTGATGAAACGAGCTCTTAATAGCAATGATGCCTCGGGATCCCATGGACTACCCTTACCACCATTCCCTTCGCACGAGGACTACACGCATCTCTTCTACCTGGCTCTCACACGGCTATGGGCTATATACCACTTGTTCATTTATGCCCATCGTACCATGTTCACTTTCCATGGTATGCCTCTTTACATGATTTTGCCATGCAACTGTGACCCTTGCTTGCATCTACCCATAATTCACAATTATGATACTCCTATGTGTATTTGCATGCTTGGTGGAGATCCTTGTAGCTCTTGCCATGATTTCTTTGTGTCTCATGCTATTGATGCTTCATGTGTTGGAAGAGTCATGATGTCCCATTGATATTTACATATGGCCTCTCACCAATACATTGATGATATTTTGCTCATATCTTGCTTTCATGCTTGTGATATGTCATGTGCATTATTCATGCTCACTATTTGCACACATGACATGATTGCCATGATTCCTCCTAGTACGTTGCATCTTCGCACTACTAGCTTGCTTTACTTGATCACTATGATTGATTGGTTTGTCGCATCACCCATGTTCCATTCTTACTCGCTTTCTTGGGTTGATGACATATATGTTCATGCCTCTCACTTGATTTGTCTTGATCATTGTCTCTTGTCTCTGTTAGTTGCAACTCCCATATCCCCTTGTATTGAGTGCCGACTTGCTATGCTTATTGATCGTGGAGACTTGGACATATTACTTGTGATGCATGCTTGTTTGATTGAGCCTATTGTATTTGGTTGTTCTTGCATCATATGCCTCCATACTATGAAATGCTCCATTGTCCTTTCTTATGATGAGCATGATGCATACACTTATTGGGTATTTCACCACATGAATGTTTGGTTTTGCATTTTCGCTAACCTCATTTGTTTTTCCGAGTGTTTGTCATGTTCTTTCATTTATGTGAAGGCGTACATGATGTGCGACACCAACATTTTCGAGAAACTACTAAAGGTGAACTCCTTCCCTTTGAGCCATCTTCACATATGCATATCGGATGGGCCATACTTTCATTGTTGTTTCCTTCTTCTTGTCTACATGATACATACATTGGATGGAGGACCGACATTGGAGATGGACCCTATGGACCTTCAAGTTGAGGAGTGCCTGGACTTAGTGGATGCACCATCGGACCTACACTTCTACCACGACATCGAGCTATGGTACAACACCACCCATAACAAATTTGCATCTTATGCATGGATTGACTCACATTATGATTGCCTTGTTGCATCTTGTATTCCCATGTCATCCATGATATATGATCTTGTACACTTTCTTAGCAAATTTGTTGTGATCTTTCTTGATGGCATATTCATACATCATGATCATATTGCCTACCATAAATTGCATGATAACTTATTCATATTGAGCATCCATTACCATATTCATGCTATTGATAAACCGTCTCACTATAACATCATTTAGCACCGTCGTTGCATTGATCATATTCACACCACATTTGTGTGCACAATGAATGCTTTTGCTCCCATGAATGCTTTGCATATCATTATATATCATCTTACTAAGCTTCATGTGCTTTGTCACAAACAATCTTGTCGAACGGACTCATGTTTGCTTGATGGACACCTTGTGTGCGCTAACCATTGTATTTCCAAGTGTCGTTTGTGTTTGCTCTTTTTGCATGTGTACCACTCTGGCGACACCTTGGAGTACTTGGATTGCGCCATGTCTTCCACTTTGTCCAACTACAAGTCCGTCCACGACAACCGTTTCCATGATGATGAGGTTTTCGATCCGAGGTCGGATATTTCCCAAGGGAGCGGAGATGATGCGAAGCATCCTACGATCATCCCCATGTACACTATGACTACTCCCCAAGCCCCAAGTGCCCACATGTTGAGACCTCGAGCATGCGCCATTGGACCTAAGGTGAACTCCCTCCTTTCTGAATCTTCCCTTTCCGCAAGTAAGACATGGATGCTACTTCAAGCGCGTACCTTCTTGTGCATACTCAGGTACACCCGAGGAGACCATGGAGAGCCCAAGGACCAAGGCCAAGTGCGTGCGGAAGTGAAGGAAGAAGAGCCAGCTGCTACAGTGGCCGGACATCCGGCCCATGTCCCCGGAAATCCGGCCCTCCATCACTGAATGCATTTGGAAGCGACCCAGGCCAGCCCGAACATCCGGCCTCCCTGCCCGGACATCCGACCCGACTCCTGGACATCTGGCCAACCCTGCGCGCAGTGTAATGGGCCACTGGCCCATGTACCCCTTCACTTTGTCCCCAACTTGTTCTACGACTATAAATAGACCTCTCCCACCTCCTAGTTAGGGTTAGCAATGTGATAGCTCATATTAGAGATAGAGCTTTGCTCATCCACTTGGCTACTTCTCCTTTGGAGTCCACGATCTCTTCGGAGAAGATCCCCCAAGCGGATTCAAGACCCTTTTACGAGAAGAACCCCCTCAAGACCTCCTCACAGAGAAGAACCGGTTACCTTTGTATCATCCCTTGTTGATCGTGGATCTTGTATCTCCTTTTGTGTTTCGAGGATCTAGCATATGTGTGACCTAATCTTGTTAGTTTGAGTGATTCTCTCGTGTCCCCCATCGTGATTTCTCCTCGTGTTCTTCGTGTTATTCGCAGGATCCACTCCTTTCGTGAAAGATCAGCCATCTAGGGTTCCACCCTACATCATATTTCCTACCTGGAGCCACCGAGTTCATGTTGACATAGCCACTGCCAAAACCCTAACAGTTCGGTCACAACGATATGGATCTCGGTCTCGCCGAGATGACCTTGCCAGTGCTCTGTGACTTGTAGCATTCACTTTGGTCCCACCAAGATGTTGCAATCGGTCCCACCTAGTTGGCTTGACTGATTCTCTGTTGCTCATTGCACTCACTTCGGTCTCACCGAGTTGATGCAATCGGTGCCACTGAGATGAAGTTTTCCCTAAGCCCTAGCACATCGGTCCCACCGAGATTCCTAATGGTCATATTTTTGTACAGATTCGGTGCCACCAAGTTTTCTGATCGGTGCCACCGAGTTTTCTGATCGGTGCCACCGAGATGGATCAAAAGTGTGTAACGGTTAGATTTTATGTGGAGGCTATATATACCCCTCCACCCCCTTCTTCTTATTAAGGAGAGCCATCAGAACATGCCTATACTTCCACCATTCATTTCCTGAGAGAGAACCACCTACTCATGTGTTGAGATCTAGAGATTTCATTCCTACCACTTGAACCTTGATTTCTAGCCTTCCCCAAGTTGCTTTCCACTCAAATTCTTCTTTCAGCATAGCCAAATCTGTGGGAGAGAGTTGAGTGTTGGGGAAACTCTCATTTGAAGCACAAGACCAATGAGTTCATCATCAACACTTCGTCTATTACCTTTTGGAGAGTGATGTCTCCTAGATTTGTTAGGTGTCGCTTGGGAGCCTCCGTCATGATGAGTCGAACCAAGAAGTTTGTAAGGGCAAGGAGATCGTCTACTTCGTGAAGATCTACCCAAATGAGGCAAGTTGCTTCTTTGTGGACCCTTCGTGGGTGGAGCCCTCCGTGGACTCGTGCAGCCGTTACCCTTCGTGGGTTGAAGTCCCCATCAACATGGACGTACGATAGCACCACCTATCTGAACCACGCCAAAAATCTCCGTGTCTCCATTGTGTTTGCCTTCTCCAAACCCTTCCCTTTACCTTCCTATGCAATCTTTTACTTTCCGCTGGTATACTCTTAGAATTTCATGTGTAGGTTGATTGTTGACTTGTCATAATTGCTAGAATCTGCCCACAACTAAAATTGGGAAAATGATATATTTTTATTTGGTCAAGTAGTCTAAACCCCCCTCCCCCCCCCCTCCTCAACATACTTTCGATCCTACACCCACACTACTACATTTTCAAAATAGCAATGGCGGGTTTCTGCCGACGACCGCCACCAATTTGAGCCCAACTATAAGCCTTTTCTAAGTAGTGGGTGTGGCCATACGAGCCGCGCTCGAGCGAGATAGAATTAACAACAAAATTGTCTAAAAACAATTAACAGCAAAAGGAAGGGGGAAACATCAAATGTTGTACGATCATCAAGTTTCAATTTAAAGATCAACAACTGAAAATCAACTTTCGACATCTGGCCACGTAAGCAGAAGTGGAGCTAGCTCATTATGCTGGGGTGGGCCAACAGTGGGAACTATTCATATAATTATTATTTATTCAATTTTCAATTCAGGCTGGGTCAGGGCCACCCGGCCACTGCACGTAAGCATCTGAAGACCAAGTTTAATGCCATTAAATTTCGTTTCCACAATACAAATCGTGGGTTTCCAAGGTGGGTTTGAGGCCATATATGAATATTTTGTGGAGCGATGTTGCACTTATGGAAATTTTCTACGTAAAGTTCTTACGGGTCTGAGGTGGAGACGTCGGGATTAATCATGGGCTGGGCCACACGGTTAAATTAGAAGGGTCAATTGATTGTATTGGGAGTTTGGGACACGTCCTCCCGTAAGTCCCTTCCGTAACCCAGCCCCGTAAGTGTAGCATTTTTGTATTTTGTGCGAGGAGCCTTAGTGACATACTTTGTCACAAATAAAAAATTATGCAATTATTAAATGCCATAAATGTCCACTTCTAAGGGACAAATTCCTTGGAGGGGATACAAGTAAAAATGTTACAGATCTCCCAAAAATTGTCAAATACAAAATAAGCAAAAAATAACAACATAAGCATTTCATTCCGAAGTGTCATCGGCAGTGCTCATAAATCCACCCAAGAAGCCAGCGCCATTGCAGCTCCCACATAGAATTTCACGCTTTCCTCTGCCATGTTTTAAATGAACCGACAGAAAACATTGGAAAGTTAGATAATTTATTTAATCCTAATAGAGTATTGTCGGTTAGAGCAAGAATTATTTTACCTGCAAAGCCAGCATAATCCTCCAGCTTTGAATCGACCACCGAAATGGTCTTCCAAATTCTCCCCACCTCCCTTGCATTGGGTGCATGCGATTGCGCCTGCCATTTGCCATAAGATTGTTACAACCGATTGGAATGAGCTCCCGTGGCATCGATGCACAGAAAACGTATCACGAGTAGAACTCCACCAAAATGCAACGAAGACTCTCAGATCCATTTGAAACATTGTTACACACTGATCAATACGGCATTCAATTTGCACCAAGACCGAATTAATCTTACTATAGCTGAGCTTTTAACATGCTAAAAAGTGCAGGGAGACATAAATTGCTTCAAAATAGATACATTTTTTCCAAGAAGTGGTGTACTAAAGTACTACTAGTAAAATCCACATTATTGCACTTCCAAGGTTTAACAAGTCGGTTCAGAGAATGATCAAATCATCAAACAACTCACACGTATACTGTATGCATTTGTTGGTAAAATATACTCCCTCTGTAAAGAATTAAGCCATGGTAGTACATAACTATAATAAAAATTGCTCAGGGAAAATATGATACTACAAAATTCTCGCTCCAGAAGCATGGAACTGGGTCACAGAACACAAAGATTGCTAATGCTAGCCACAGTTCACATATCCATGTGTAGAAGAGTTTAATTTTGTTATGAAAACAGATTAAAGAGTGATAATAAAAGATTTCCCAAGTGTCGTGCGAACACCGTATATCAAATACATGATCACCCTTTATATAACAACGGAGGAAAACCCAACAGTGAAATGGTCCAAACCCAATCAATTCGGTTTCATCACTCACTTGTGGAGGCGGGAGCTACATGGAGCTCTTTCCTTCTTTTTTCTTGAGCCGAACCTGTGAGAATTTCTTCTCACAGCATATTCTTATAGATTTTGTGGTTTATGCAAACAGTACAACAAAACGAAACAGAAGAAAGCAAAGAAAAGACAGCAGTGTGAAGAGACACAAGGAGTGCCGATTGCTGTCTAGTGTCTATACTACTATCTAAAGGCTTGAACCGAGTCACTGAACTGGATATATTTTTTCTTCTTTACTCTCTGATCCATCCAATTCAGTTCCTCTTTGAATTTCTTCCGGCAAAAATACTGTTATGGCGCTGCTAGAAGGAGGGCGCGAGAGGGCCTGCCGAGGGCCTTTTGCCCACGGCCGGGCAAGATGGAAGAGATTTCCTTCTTAATTCTTGCTTGATTAGATTGATACATCTCCTCTTTTTATACAGAGAAATTTACTTGACTCCCAAGCAAGGCTTAATTGACCCCTAAGCAAGCGACCCTTATCTCTAATTAACTCTAAGACTAACGGGCTATACCGCCAGCCTAGGCCATTAGGCCCATTACGTACTCTAACACTACACCCCACCTGGACATGCAGCTTGTCCTCGAGCTGCAGCCTAACCAACTTATAACCATGACTCGATGCAACACAGACCTAACTCTTAAAAACAAGTCTTTTACATCTCGGCTTGTTTTATTACTCTCAACCTGAAATGGACTGAGATGATTTATTTTGGACCTCTTAACAAAAAGTGGATACCATCCGCACGTCGGACGTGCATGTGTACAGCCACCTGGATCCCATCGACACCATCTGGACAAAAGGAGTGCATGTGTATGGCCACCTGGAAGTGGTCGCAAGAGCGACCAGCAGAGGCGCCCTCGCGGCGGCCGGCGGCAAAATGCAGTGGTGCTACGCGGTGCGCTCTTGTCGGTGACACCATGCCTTCTCCCCGCCGGACGGCTGTTGGTCGGCACCGCACATAGAAGAGTGGAGGATTGTCGATGGAGAATGGCGAGGAGGGGTGCGCCTCCCCAACCGTCGATGTCGCAGACTTTGAGGGCGCTGTCCGTGGGGAAAACAGCATGCCCAAGATCCCCGACGCAGGGACGAGATCGAGGTCCTTTGCGCAGCGAAGCGCAACTGGGAGGAGCGGCAGCTGCAGACCACGCAACTCCCGCACACGCCGACGCGCTAGGAGGCCGCGTGCAGCAGCCTGCAGCCTCACCGTCGCCGACACGTGGCGGGTAGTGATCCAAGCTGGAAGCGGTGACGGCGACGGCGGGAACTTGATCTGCTGGATGGGGACACCCTGGGGAAGCGGTGATGGCGACGGCGGGAACTTGATCTGGTGGATCGGGACTCCCGTCGGCGCGGTCGATGCGGGGCCGAAGCTCACCGGCAATGACTGCTGCAGTTGCAGCAGCTGCTGCGGTGGAGCGCCGGGCACGGCGAAGGTCGCCAGGAGCGGTGGATGCCACTGCAGCTAGGGCGGGGCGGTGGTGGCGGTGGATGGCAGCTGATGCAGCGGCCCGGTGAGCGCGACGGAGGCCACCTGGTGCGGCGGCTGCCACGGCAGCCGAGACGGGGTGGTGGTGGCAGTGGATGGCAGCTGCAGCGGCTGCTGCAGCCGCCCGGCGAGCGCGGCGGAGGCCTCCTGGTGCGGCGGCTGCCACGGCAGCCAGGACGGGGCGGTGGATGGCAGCTGCAGCAGCCCGGCGAGCGCGGCGAGGGCCACCTGGTGCGGCGACTGCCACGGCAGCCACGTCGGCGCGGTGGCGGTGATGGGCGGCGCAGCCGGGTGCAGCTCGTAGGACCCGGCCAAGAACAGGCGGATCTCATGGACCGCCTGTGTTAGGTCCCGCAGCGCCCCGGACACCTCCTCAGGGGTGAGGACGACGGGGGCGGGCGCGACGGAGGATCCCGGCGCGGCAGGAGCGGGGCGACGGTCGTGGTGGTCGCCGGAGGCGATGAGGTGACCGGCAGCGGAAGAGACGGGTTGGGCGGCGGTGAAGACATGATCGAACCGAAGCTAGCTGATACCAAATTGTTATGGCGCTGCTAGAAGGAGGGCGCGAGAGGGCCGGCCGGGGGCCTTTTGCCCACGGCCGGGCAAGATGGAAGGGATTTCCTTCTTAATTCTTGCTTGATTAGATTGATACATCTCCTCTCTTTATATAGAGAGGTTTACTTGACTCCCAAGTAAGACTTACTTGACCCCTAAGCAAGCGACCCTTATCACTAATTAACCTTAAGACTAACGGGCTATATCGCCAGCCCAGGCCATTAGGCCCATTACGTCCAAACCCAATCAATTCGGTTTCATCACTCACTTGTGGAGACGGGAGCTACATGGAGCTCTTTCCTTCTTTTTTCTTGAGCCGAACCTGTGAGAATTTCTTCTCACAGCATATTCTTATAGATTTTGTGGTTTATGCAAACAGTACAACAAAACGAAACAGAAGAAAGCAAAGAAAAGACAGCAGTGTGAAGAGACACAAGGAGTGCCGATTGCTGTCTAGTGTCTATACTACTATCTAAAGGCTTGAACCGAGTCACTGAACTGGATATATTTTTTCTTCTTTACTCTCTGATCCACCCAATTCAGCAAGAATACAGGATTGGCTCAAGCCCTGTGAAGATGAAGTGATTCCTGGTGTTCCAAATGGCCCAGGAGATCAGAATAACAATCTCTAAGAAAAAAAGGCACCTGAAGATTTTTAAGCTGATTGAGCTGCTCTTGGATAAACTTGAGCAAAATGGAAGTGCAAGAACAGGTGATCTCTAGTTTCATGCACCCTTGTACTGGACATGACACGAGTGTAATTAGGGATGAAGAAATGTTTTTCTCTGAAGTAAGTAACTCTTTGGTGTTCAACCTATCGTGTATGAGAAGCCAGTAAAAGATTTTGGGTCTGAGTAGGCAACAAGTACTCCAAAGCCACTTACTTAATAGCAGGAATAACCTGCACATCTCCCAAAATGAATTGGCATGCCTTAGAGACCTTGTATGACAGAGCACCAGGTGGAAACTGGCACACATCCTATGCATTGAGCTATTTGGATGAGTATTCAACACTAGAGATCATGTACCCTATGCATCCACATTTCGCCATAAGCTATCCCACCTAATCTGAATTAGTAGTTTAGTGCTACTAATCTTATCACCATCTCAAATACTTCTTACCATACACATTGTTATTGTTGTTGTTTTTTTGTTTTTTCTGTTTTTTTTTTGTTTTTTTTTGCGAATGGTTGTTCCTTGTAGTTTAAACAGCAGAAGAAGAAGGCTGGCTTACCATTCCCTTCACAGGCAGTGCAAACAAGACTGTATGCCTTCTTTTTAGTAGCTTCGGGCTTCTTTTCGTCCTGGTCCTTTGCTGCTGCCTGTGTGGATGAAAAGATTTCAGAATTGAGTTACAATGTTACCATGGAGTAAATTACTGATTCTTTGCATGGTATATAGCTCTACAGACTATGCATGTTAATCATGGAGTAAACTACAACGTAGCTGCAAGAAACAACAGAGACACCGCACCACAACTCTAGTTGGAACTCATGGCTATGCACCCCCAGCTCAACGGACAGAAAAGTAATTCAAGAATACTGGTAGCAGCAGAGGGAGGAGGGACAGGATAGGCAGTGCTGCAGACCTTGGCCTTCAGGGAATGGGGTCTGGAGCAGCGAGAGATGGGGCGGAGGAAGAGACCGGGAGGAGCCAAGGTTCTAAGGGCGGCCGGAGGGGAGGTGACGGTGGCCGTGAGGCCGGAGGTGGCCGCCATTCGAGAACAGCGGGAGGGAGGGAGCTGAGAGTTTGGAGAGTAGAGATGGGCGGCCAACAAGATAGAGGAGAGGAGGCCAATCCACCGCGATAAGGGAGGTGCAAGAGCGAACGGATGGTTGCTGATGGGCACTTTTAAGGCCCTATTTGGTTCGGCCGTGAATTTCTAAAAGTAGCTGTGAAAAATCTGTTGTGGAAAAACAGCTGTGAAAAATCGGATGTGAAAAAGATGTAGGTCATTTGACAAACTAGCTGATATAGCATTTTCAGATTTTGGCCTGCAACGGAATCAGATTTTGGAAAGCACGTCCTAGACTGCTTCCGCTTTTGGTTCAGATTTTGACAGCGGATTTCTGGAATCGGATTTTGCTGGGTTCGTCTTTTGGTTCAGATTCTGCTACGCGCCAACGGAATCTGTCGATAAAAGCTGAACCAAACAGGGCCTTAGAGTGAAGCTTTGCAGGACAGGAGCAACCCCAAGGCCCAAGGGAAGGGATTGGCGAGAGATATTTGGGGCGTGTTTGGCAGGGTGTATAAGGGCATCTCCAGCCGTAGGGCGTCGAAAAAGAGCGGCTGGGGGCGAACCAGCGATAGATTGGCCCCTGGGGCGACTTTGTTCCTAGTCGTCGGCTCACAGGCGGGTTCGGCGATATTCCGTTCAAGTTTTCGCAAACTTGACGATTTTTGCACGAACTCGGCGATACTTCATTGAAATTTGTATAAAAACTTAAAAAACATGCAAACCACGCCTAACTACGCCAAACTAAAAGCCTAGCCGCCGTCGTCGCCGTCGTCTACATGCCGAGAAGTCTGTAGAAGCGGGTGTAGTCGCCATCGTCGTCGTCGCGCGCCTCGCCCGTGCTGCCGCCGTCCCAGCTGCAGCCTTGGCCGGGGTCGCCGACACGCGGTGGGGCGCTGGACGGCCCGGCCTCGTCCTCCTCGTCGCTGTCGAGGATGATGGCGCCGCCCTCCTCGTGCCCGCGGCGACGGACCTGGAGCTCCAGGTACGCCTGGCGTTGGCGGTGCACCTGCTCGCGGACGTAGTCCTCCTTCGCCCACTTGAGGGCAGACTCGTCGTCGGGGGTCACCATGCCGGCGTGCTCCGGCTTCACGGGGAGCAGCCCCGGCTCGGGCTTCGGCCGAGCCAGGCGGAGGGAGCGCCGGTGTGACGCCCCCGATTCAATCGTACACTAATCATACACGCAAACGTGTACGATTAAGATCAGGGACTCACGGTAAGATATCACAACACAACTCTACAAATAAAATAAGTCATACAAGCATCATATTACAAGGCAGGGGCCTCGAGGGCTTGAATACAAAAGCTCGATCATAGACGAGTCAGCGGAAGCAACAATATCTGAGTACAGACATAAGTTAAACAAATTTGCCTTAAGAAGGCTAGCACAAACAGGGATACAGATCGAAAGAGGCGCAGGCCTCCTGCCTGGGATCCTCCTAACTACTCTTGGTCGCCGTCAGCGGGCTGCACGTAGTAGTAGGCTCCTCCCGAGTAGTAGTATTCGTCGTCGACAGTGCCGTCTGGCTCCTGGGCTCCAACGTCTGGTTGCGACAACCAGGTAGAAGGGAAAGGGGAAAAGAGGGAGAAAGCAACCGTGAGTACTCATCCAAAGTACTCGCAAGCAAGGAGCTACACTACATATGTATGCATTGGTATCAAAGGGAATAAGGGTATCATATGTGGACTGAACTGCAGAATGCCGGAATAAGAGGGGGATAGCTAGTCTTATCGAAGACTGCGCTTCTGGTAACCTCCATCTTGCAGCAGGAGAAGAGAGTAGATGGTAAGTTCACCAAGTAGCATCACATAGCAAAATCCTAACCGATGATCCTCCCCTCGTCGCTCTGTGAGAGAGCGATCACCGGTTGTATCTGGCACTTGGAAGGGTGTGTTTTATTAAGTATCCGGTTCTAGTTGTCATAAGGTCAAGGTACAACTCCAAGTCGTCCTGTTACCGAAGATCACGGCTATTCGAATAGATTAACTTCCCTGCAGGGGTGCACCACATAACCCAACACGCTCGATCCCATTTGGCCGGACACACTTTCCTGGGTCATGCCCGGCCTCGGAAGATCAACACGTCGCAGCCCTACCTAGGCACAACAGAGAGGTCAGCACGCCGGTCTAAATCCTATGGCATAGGGGTCTGGGCCCATCGCCGTTTGCACACCCGCACATTGCGAACGCGGCCAGTGAGCAGACCTAGCAACCTCCATTACAAAGGAAGTTGCGTTACGCGGTCCAACCCGGCGCGCGCCGCTCAGTCGCTGATGTCACGAAGGCTTCGGCTGATACCACGACGTCGAGTGCCCGTAACTGTTCCCGCGTAGATGGTTAGTGCGTATAGGCCAGTAGCCAGACTCAGATCAAATACCAAGATCTCGTTAAACGTGTTATCTTGAAATAACCACGAACGCCGACCATGGCCAGGCCCACCTCTCTCCTAGGTGGTCTCAACCTGCCCTGTCGCTCCGCCACAAAGATCCACCCAGAGGGCCGTCGGGACAAAGGTCCTTTCAGCCCCCAATCCGTGAATCACTCGCGGGTACTCCTCGAGCCAACCCGACTTTAGTCATCACATGTATCATGTATAAAGTATAGGTATATACCCGTGATCAACTCCCGAGTGATCATGGCCCGATAGTATAGCATGGCAGACAGACAAGAAGGTATGGCCACTGATGATAAACTAGCATCCTATACTAAGCATTTAGGATTGCAGGTAAGGTATCAACAGT
Organism: Triticum urartu; assembly: GCF_003073215.2. Taxonomy (NCBI): domain Eukaryota; kingdom Viridiplantae; phylum Streptophyta; class Magnoliopsida; order Poales; family Poaceae; genus Triticum; species Triticum urartu. The sequence continues at coordinate 490,991,862 of NC_053028.1, read as the reverse complement.
TGTAGCAACAATGACAGGTTATGCATCAGGATAGGATTAACAGAAAGCAATAACATGCTACACTACTCTAATGCAAGCAGTATAGAGGAGAGTAGGCGATATCTGGTGATCAAGGGGGGGGGCTTGCCTGGTTGCTCTGGCAAGAGAGAGTGGTCGTCAACACCGTAGTCGTACTGAGTAGCAGCGGCGTCGGTCTCGGTGTCTAGCGAGAGAAGAGGGGGAAGAAACAATAAATATAATGCAAACAAATGCATGATGATGCATGACAAGGCAAAGCGTGATGCTAGGTGCGCCCTAACGCGGTACGAGGTGGTACCGGTGAAGGGGGAAACATCCGGGAAAGTATTCCCGGTGTTTCACGTTTTCGGACAGAGGAGCCGGAGGGGGAAAGTTGCGTGTTCGCTATGCTAGGGATGCGTCACGGACGAACGGGCTGCGTATCCGGATTCGTCTCGTCGTTCTGAGCAACTTTAATGTACAAAGTTTTTTCATCCGAGCTACGGTTTATTTTATATGATTTTTCAAAGTTTTAAACAATTTCTAAAATTTTCTGAATTTATTTATTATTTCAAAATTAAAGGTGAAATTGCTCACAGCTTGTACACAACAATGTACTAAAGGGGCTGACAGGTGGGGTCCAGTTGACTTCCCAGTCAACAGTCAACTGGGACCGTTGACTGGTCAAAGGGGTCTAGTGGGCCCCTCCTGTCAATGACTAGGCTAGTCCAGTCAGTAGTTTGACTTGGTCAAACTGGACAGCAGGCCCACCTGTCATTGGCTATACTGTTAATTAACAGTAGTTAATTAGGTTAAGTAGTTAATTAGGTTAATTAAATTAGGATTAATTAAGTTAATTAATTCATTCATTCATTAATTAATTAATTTAATTATTATTTATTTATTTTTTATAACACATTTTATTTATTTCGTTTTGGGCGTGGGGCCCGTTGTCCAGTGGCCCCTGGGGCCTTAGCGGATCGGGCATAATGGGTGAAGGGCATGTGGGCGCCCGACCACAGACCTCAGGCGCGGCGGCGAGGCACGCCGGGCGCCGGGCATTGAGCGCTGCCCAAATGGCGCAGCCACGGGCTATCGGGGTCCGGCGCCGGCGGCGGCTATGGCCGCGGCCACTGCTTGAGTAGCAGCACCAAGGGGGGCGGCAGCGGGCCAGCGAGCGTGGTGGCTCCGGCGGAGGAAGGCAGCAGGTGGAGCCCCGACGAGCGCGGGCAAGGGGGCGAGGGGGGCGCGGCCGAACGCGCGGCTGCAGGCGCTGGCGTGGAAGGGGGCGCGCGGACGCGGACCAGCGCTCGGGGCAAGGCGCGTGCAGGGCGTGCGGGAGCGCGGCCGGAGCATGGGATGCGGCAGTGGGGCGCTGCGAGCGCAAGCGCAGGACGCGCACGGGCGCGGCGAGGTGCGCGCGAGCTCGGGCGAGGGGCTGTGACAGCGGGCGCGGCAGCAGAGACCGGGGATAGGGAAGGCAGTGGCGCGGGCGTTTCGGGGGGGCTTGCGGCGACGAGCGCGAGCGCGCGAAGGAGAGGGAGGAAGCGAGGCGTGTGCTCACTAGGGCCGTAGGGGAAATGGCAGCGGGGGTCGAGGGGAATGTCGGGGACGACGCGGCAGAGAGGGGCAGGCCGGCGAGGGAGGTCCGAGCGGCGTCAGGTGAGGGCGAGGCGGCGCGGCGTCGCGGCGATGGGGTTGGGAGCGGCTATTGCCCCCCCCCCCCCCCCGATCCAGATCCGTTCGTCAGGGGGGCAGAGGAGGAGTGGGACGAGGGAGAGGGAGTGGGGACCTGTGGTGGGGGGAGTGGGAGTGTCGGTGGGTTAGGGTTTGGCCTGGGAAAGCCATATAGGGGGTGGGGTGGGTCGGCCTGGTAGGCCGATGGCTGGGCTGAGGCCCAGTTGTGGGAGGGGGTTGTTTTACTTTATTTTTTGTTTTATTTCATATGTCCTATTGTTTTCTATTTCTCTCCTGTTTTAATTTTAGTCCCACATTATTTTTGGTTATTAAAATATGACAATAGCTCCTAAAATAATGTTTCAAAATAATCCTCTGCCAAAAAAGGTTTTAACCCAAAATAAAATAGTTTAGTATTTTATAAAATACCAAAGGTAATTAAATAATGTTTTTGGCTACCGTTTTCATCATTTTAGTGCATTTATACATTATATAAAGACGTGGATTCTTCATCATAATCACCTATGCATTAACTGGCACAACCCGAACATTTTGGATTTAATATTTAAAAAGTTTTATTGTTTGTCTTTAACTTGAAGTTGAATTCTAAATCGTTTTTGAACTAACGTGAGATTATCAACACTAACCGAGGTGATGTGGCATCATTTCTAGAGGGTTACTGTAGCTTAATTACCCGGGCGTCACAATTCTCCTCCACTACAAGAAATCTCGTCCCGAGATTTAGGAGGGGAAGTAATGGGGAAGGGATTTGGTTGCGAAATTCTAACGAGCCTTCTCGGTCGTATTGGCTCTTCTTGAAGAGGTAGACTCATAGCGTCGATGTCTTCATTCCTATGCATCAATGTATCATGATGAAGTTGTCATCCTTTCTTCGGAGTCTTCATTGTACGTATGAAGGACACGGGGTAACTTCGGAAAACGGACCTCTGAAAGATCGACTATCTGGTTGATAACATCGGGGATGTGTGGTAGAAAGTATCTCTCGAATAGAAACTTAAGAAAATATTGAGAGTAAAGTAAGAAGGTACCATGAGAAGTTTCAAGCGGGTAGGCAATCGCTTGATGCCTAATCAAAAGGTGAGAGGGTTTCAGGACAACGTGAAGTATTGCCAGAATAGATCACTAGGAACGTGGCTCGTGAATTGCATACAAAGCCACGCGCGAGGAATAACTTTGGGAACATGTGGTGTACAGGAGAGTCAGGTTTCGATCCTGTGGAACTGTGGGTTATGGGCCCACCATGTGGGTTAAAAGTAGGAAGGGTGGTGACATCTCGCGTGATTATGTAAGCAAGGCATGTCAGAGGATTGCCTATCATTTATGTCGGCAACAACATCGGTACCAAGGGCGAGGAACAAAGAGAACCATTTTCCTGCCCGACGAAACGAGGCGGACCAATAGGCAAAGTTCTCGTTCATCGGTGGTTACCGGAATGTCAACAACAATAGTAACAGGGTCTTACTGACAGAGTTGTACGCTGAGGTGCTTATAAAAGCAGTGACGTATTACTGCTTAGATCATATAAACCTCAAGAAGGTTAAACAGAACAATGGAAAGGAAAATGTGATTATCAGATTAAACAGAACAAATGGAAAGGAAAAATGTGTTTAAACACATTTTTCAGGGGTATATCCTTCCCAAGACAAGCAGAGTATGATATCCAAGACCGGATAGAAGGTAGAAAACCACTTAGGTAAGGAGAGAGGAATTTCATGACGTTACCCATACAGTGGTGTTTGGGTAATTGAGCAGGAAACATTAGCATTGGGCTTCAAATGTTCTTGTTGAAAATCGGAGTACCACAGACATGCTTCGAGATAGCATTGACATGGTCTTCAATCAAAGGTCGGACTCTGGATACACAATGGACTTATTAGGAACAACTTATAGAATAAGTCTTACAATTTCCTCATGGAAGAATGGTTAACCTCGCTAAAGAGGAAACTATAGCAATAGGTCCTCCGGTCAGGTGTGCTAGGCATGCCACCACCTTACCGGTTCGTATAAAGACCAATGTTATAACTCTTGGAAATATGTCCCAACCATCACATCTGACCGAGATTCAGATCTGATTAGTGTCAAACTACCTAAGACTCAGGATGCCTGAGAAGAAAGGTGCAACACAAATTGTCAAGATGACATTGTACGATTCTCGGGAAATGTACTATGGAAGCGAGTTCCAAAACAAGAGTTCATCATTAAAACCAAGGGGAGAATGAAGAGGTGGCTGATGAACTCAGCGACGATTCATTGAGATTTTCAAAAGATGGATTTCCACACTTATGTGCACAAGGAGTCAACATTTGTCGGACCAAATGATATAAGGTTGTATGCTCAAGGAAAACATACACAATTAAGCATTGGTTGAAAAGTGCACCCAAAATATGGTCTTAGGTAGCATGATCAATGTTAGGAAGGTGATTCAACAACCAATAGTCTAAGAATGAAATATCGACCATTAACTTGAAAGCAATAGGGTGCTAGAGACACGAACAAGTTTGTGTTGAACGGAAGGCAATAAAGTGGTCGATGATAACACAAATCATCGACGACAAGGAGGGTACTTCTCATCATGAATTCAATTTATATCTTGGAAGGGGTCAAAATGTTGATGATGATCATGACAAATCTTGTCGAGAGGCTCCATGAGGATGCAATCACTCGGCTATGACATCAAGCCAAGGGAATGGTTAAGCAAAAGGTTATTATAACCATAGATAAGATGCCATCTCAGAATTCAGAGTTGTCTCTCAAGACAAACAATATGATGATGAAGGTTTGATGTAAGCTTAGAGCACTGTCGGGATTGTGTCCCGAGGATGAAGGACATAGGTAGAATGGTCAAGCAGTCAGCCTGACGATGATGATGTAGTAAATTAGCTGGGAATGACACTATCGAGTACAAACTCGTAAGCATTGAAGATTACTAAGAGTTGTTGAATCGCAGTGCAGACTCGATTCAGTTATCGATGTCTTTGAGTGTTAAATAACTCAGAGCCCACGAAAAATTGCAATCAATGAGAATGTAGCACTAGATGAATAACTCGTAAGAAGTTATGCAGTTCCATGATAATCTTGAGATACCAGAGTGTAATACACGACGGTAGATCAAAGTAAAGGTTGGTCGGGTGCAATGATCTGTAGAAGACAATTACTTCAACTTGTCCGAGAAATGGTATTTAAAGGAGAACATGGTCGGAAACACTATTGCAAAAGGCCAGATCCCGGATATAAGATGAACTTATACCAAAGGAATAATTTAATTTAAGAGAAGCTTTAATGATAAGATCTACATCGTGTCCATGGGCATGAACACAAAGTTCAAGGTCGACTCCCACTTCTCCAATGCATAACCTTTCATTCACTTCTCACTTTCGAAGAAGTTGTAGTGTTGAAATTTTATTTGGCAAAATACCAGAAGTGTATGACTCGTGAAAACTTTCGAGTTCACACAGTTTAGAGAAGGCATAAGTTCAACCCATAGGGGCTTCTTAGAAACATATACCACAAGTTTCAAGAGTAAATATCACAAGCTCGAAAGTAGAGCAAGGTTGAGAAAGTAGATGATACCATTTACCAAAGGCATTATGTATCCGAGGGAAGGCTCACAAGGTTATTGAATATGAAGGACGCTGTCGGATAAAGTCCATTAAAGGATCTGCCGGTCCATAACAGAGCTGACGTGAGCATCGACACACAACCAGAGGAAGTAAAAATGCAAAGGCATTGGATTATGGAAACAACTGACTAATCCAGAGCTCAAATGCAAAGGAATTATGATTTTCAAATCAAGGGATAAGAAGCAATGTTCTGATTAGGGATGGATAGGTTGAATAGCCTTAGGGGTACAATTGACGGCAATTGGATTTGTTGAGAACCAGCTCATGTTTAAAATGATGTCTGAGCCGGAAAGATAATTTATAAGGATCAACTGATGATTGCGTGCATTCGCACTCATGTTGAATCAAAGGGATCAAAATGACGGTGTCTAAGGATACTAACGAATATTGCTAGACATATGGAAAGCATCCATCATGCAAGCAGACAAGTATTGCAGAGCAATAAGCTACTAAGGATTTTTGGAGGATCGAATAGTATTTCGATGACCATTGTGAAACACATGAACAACTGGGGGATGAGCAGATACTCGATAAGTGCAAGAATTATCTGTAGGGGTATTCAGGTGACAAAGAACAGCAAGGCAGTAAGCTCAAAGGATTATCGAAACAACGACGAGTGTTTCGGGGTATCTTGTAATAACAAGATCAACTGGGACTAAAAGTAAGAACGACAGGTGTAAGTATTTATCCATAGGGAATTTTCGGTGGTAGGGAATTGCAAAAGCAATGGCACAAAGTTTCAAGAGAACATCGGAGAGTATTATCAGAATCTTCTGTTGAAGCAGTCGATCATCTGTAATGAAGGGCTCTCCGGGAGAAAGTGATAATGAGATCCTAATGTTAGATTTTAGCAAAATTCATTTAACCCGAATAGAAGAGAGTTCAGAGTCCCAGAGTAAGGGTCGAGGAGTAAAAGATCCTAATACCACCCAGAGGGCGACGTGGGCCCGTAAGCCGCACAGCCATGTTAGTAAAAGTTTTTCAATGACTAGACTCGACTTCGGCCAAGGAGTTGGAAAGGGGGATTCCTACAGGCAGTCGGCTCTGATACCAAATTGTGACGCCCCCGATTCAATCGTACACTAATCATACATGCAAACGTGTACGATCAAGATCAGGGACTCACGGGAAGATATCACAACACAACTCTATAAATAAAATAAGTCATACAAGCATCATATTACAAGTCAGGGGCCTGGAGGGCTCGAATACAAGAGCTCGATCATAGACGAGTCAGCGGAAGCAACAATATCTGAGTACAGACATAAGTTAAACAAGTTTGCCTTAAGAAGGCTAGCACAAACGGGGATACAGATCGAAAGAGGCGCAGGCCTCCTGCCTGGGATCCTCCTAACTACTCCTGGTCGCCGTCAGCGGGCTGCACGTAGTAGTAGGCTCCTCCCGAGTAGTAGTATTCGTCATCGACGGTGGCATCTGGCTCCTGGGCTCCAACGTCTGGTTGCGACAACCAGGTAGAAGGGAAAGGGGAAAAGAGGGAGAAAGCAACCATGAGTACTCATCCAAAGTACTCGCAAGCAAGGAGCTACACTACATATGTATGCATTGGTATCAAAGGGAATAAGGGTATCATATGTGGACTGAACTGCAGAATGCCGGAATAAGAGGGGGATAGCTAGTCTTATCGAAGACTGCGCTTCTGGTAACCTCCATCTTGCAGCAGGAGAAGAGAGTAGATGGTAAGTTCACCAAGTAGCATCGCATAGCAAAATCCTAACCGATGATCCTCCCCTCGTCGCTATGTGAGAGAGCGATCACCGGTTGTATCTGGCACTTGGAAGAGTGTGTTTTATTAAGTATCCGGTTCTAGTTGTCATAAGGTCAAGGTACAACTCCAAGTCGTCCTGTTACCAAAGATCACGGCTATTCGAATAGATTAACTTCCCTGCAGGGGTGCACCACATAACCCAACACGCTCGATCCCATTTGGCCGGACACACTTTCCTGGGTCATGCCCGGCCTCGGAAGATCAACACGTCGCAGCCCTACCTAGGCACAACAGAGAGGTCAGCACGCCGGTCTAAATCCTATGGCGCAGGGGTCTGGGCCCATCGCCCTTTGCACACCTGCACGTTGTGAACGCGGCCAGTGAGCAGACCTAGCAACCTCCATTACAAAGGAAGTTGCGTTACGCGGTCCAATCCGGCGCGCGCCGCTCAGTCGCTGACGTCACGAAGGCTTCGGCTGATACCACGACGTCGAGTGCCCATAACTGTCCCCGCGTAGATGGTTAGTGCGTATAGGCCAGTAGCCAGACTCAGATCAAATACCAAGATCTTGTTAAACGTGTTATCATGAAATAACCGCGAACGCCGACCAGGGCCAGGCCCACCTCTCTCCTAGGTGGTCTCAACCTGCCCTGTCTCTCCGCCACAAAGATCCACCCAGAGGGCCGTCTGGACAAAGGTCCTTTCAGCCCCCAATCCATGAATCACTCGCGGGTACTCCTCGAGCCAACCCGACTTTAGTCATCACATGTATCATGTATAAAGTATAGGTATATACCCGTGATCAACTCCCGAATGATCACGGCCCGATAGTATAGCATGGCAGACGGACAAGAAGGTATGGCCACTGATGATAAACTAGCATCCTATACTAAGCATTTAGGATTGCAGGTAAGGTATCAACAGTTGTAGCAACAATGACAGGCTATGCATCAGGATAGGATTAACGGAAAGCAATAACATGCTACACTACTCTAATGCAAGCAGTATAGAGGAGAGTAGGCGATATCTGGTGATCAAGGGGGGGCTTGCCTGGTTGCTCTGGCAAGAGAGAGTGGTCGTCAACACCGTAGTCGTACTGGGTAGCAGCGGCGTCGGTCTCAGTGTCTAGCGAGAGAAGAGGGGGAAGAAACAATAAATATAATGCAAACAAATGCATGACGATGCATGACATGGCAAAGCGTGATGCTAGGTGCGCCCTAACGCGGTACGAGGTGGTATCGGTGTAGGGGGAAACATCCGAGAAAGTATTCCCGGTGTTTCGCGTTTTCGGATAGAGGAGCCGGAGGGGGAAAGTTGTGTGTTCGCTATGCTAGGGATGCGTGGCGGACGAACGGGCTGCGTATCCGGATTCGTCTCGTCGTTCTGAGCAACTTTCATGTACAAAGTTTTTTCATCCGAACTACGGTTTATTTTATATGAATTTTCAAAGTTTTAAACAATTTCTAAAATTTTCTGAATTTATTTATTATTTCAAAATTAAAGGTGAAATTGCTAAGTGTACCCACAGCTTGTACACAACAATGTACTAAAGGGGCTGACAGGTGGGGTCCGGTTGACTTCCCAGTCAACAGTCAACTGGGACCGTTGACTGGTCAAAGGGGTCTAGTGGGACCCTCCTGTCAATGACTAGGCTAGTCCAGTCAGTAGTTTGACTTGGTCAAACTGGACAGCAGGCCCACCTGTCATTGGCTATACTGTTAATTAACAGTAGTTAATTAGGTTAAGTAGTTAATTAGGTTAATTAAATTAGGATTAATTAAGTTAATTAATTCATTCATTCATTAATTAATTAATTTAATTATTATTTATTTATTTTTTATAACACATTTTATTTATTTCGTTTTGGGCGTGGGGCCCGTTGTCCAGTGGCCCCTGGGGCCTTAGCGGATCGGGCATAATGGGTGAAGGGCATGTGGGCGCCCGACCACAGACCTCAGGCGCGGCTGGCGCAGCCACGGGCTACCGGGGTCCGGCGCCGGCGGCGGCTATGGCCGCGGCCACTGCTTGAGTAGCAGCACCAAGGGGGGCGACACGGTGAGCGGCGGGCCAGCGAGCGTGGTGGCTCCGGCGGAGGAAGGCAGTAGGCGGAGCCCCGACGAGCGCAGGCAAGGGGGCGAGGGGGGCGCCACCGAACGCGCGGCTGCAGGCGCTGGCGTGGAAGGGGGCGCGCGGACGCGGACCAGCGCTCGGGGCAAGGCGCGTGCAGGGCGTGCGGGAGCGCGACCGGAGCGCGGGATGCGGCAGTGGGGCGCGGCGAGCGCGGGCGCAGGACGCGCACGGGCGCGGCGAGGCGCGCGCGAGCTCGAGCGAGGGGCTGTGACAGCGGGCGCGGCAGCAGAGACCGGGGAGAGGGAAGGCAGTGGCGCAGGCGTTTCGGCCGGGGCGTGCGGCCGATGCGGTGAGCGCGCGCGGGGGCTTGCGGCGACGAGCGCGAGCGCGCGAGGGAGAGGGAGGAAGCGAGGCGCGTGCTCACTGAGGCCATAGGGGAAATGGCAGCGGGGGTCAAGGGGGATGTCGGGGACGACGCGACGGAGAGGGGCAGGCCGGTGAGGGAGGTCCGAGCGGCTGTTGCCCCTCGATCCAGATCCGTTCGTGGGGGGGGGGGGCAGAGGAGGAGTGGGACGAGGGAGAGGGAGTGGGGACCTGTGGTGGGGGGAGTGGGAGTGTCGGTGGGTTAGGGTTTGGCCTGGGAAGGCCATATAGGGGGTGGGGTGGGCCGGCCTGGTAGGCCGATGGCTGGACTGAGGCCCAGTTGGGGGAGGGGGTTGTTTTACTTTATTTTTGTTTTATTTTATATGTCCTATTGTTTTCTATTTCTTTCCTGTTTTAATTTTAGTCCCACATTATTTTTGGTTATTAAAATATGACAATAGCTCCTAAAATAATGTTTCAAAATAACCCTCTGCCAAAAAAGGTTTTAACCCAAAATAAAATAGTTTAGTATTTTATAAAATACCAAAGGTAATTAAATAATGTTTTTGGCTACCGTTTACATCATTTTAGTGCATTTATACATTATATAAAGATGTGGATTCTTCATCATAATCACCTATGCATTAACTGGCACAACCCGAACATTTTGGATTTAATATTTGAAAAGTTTTATTGTTTGTCTTTAACTTGAAGTTGAATTCCGAATTGTTTTTGAACTAAGTGAGATTCTCAACACTAACCGAGGTGATGTGGCATCATTTCTAGAGGGTTACTGTAGCTTAATTACCCGGGCATTACAGCGGGGAGGGCCAAGCACCCTCGTTGATAACGAGGGCGCCGCTGCGAGTGCGGCACCCGAGCGGCGTCTCCTCCGGCTCGGGCTTGACGGGGCGAAGCGCCGGCGGGCCGGAGCCCGACGACGAGGACGACCCCGGCTCCATCCGCTGCGGCGTCCAAGAGCTACCACATCGGCGAGAGAAGGAAGGCCGCGGTGGGTACTCGAGGCACGACACGTTGCCGGTCTCGATGTGGTCGAGGACGGCCTCGAGGGTGCGGCCAGGCACACCCCACCACTCGCGGCACCCGTCGGCATTGAGGCGGCCGCGGGGGATGACGCCGTTGGTGGAGGCGATTTGCTCCTCGCGGCGGCGCGCAAAGTACATGGACCACATGGTGTGGCTGTCGGCGGCGTACAGCGGCTCGTTCCGCTGCTCCTCCGTCAAGGACGAGCGGATGCAGGCGATCTCGGCCCGCCGCGCTGCCCCTTCGGGCATAGGCGGCACCGGGACGCCGCCGGCGCTCAGCCTCCACGCCCCCGCACCCGCATGTCCGGGGGCGCCGGATACTCGGCCTCGTAGAGGAGGCGCGCCTCCGGCTCTTGGAGATGGCGGCGGCCGAAGCCGTTCGCCGTCGCCTAGAAACCTCTCGGCCATCTGTTCGTCGGCGGGAAGGCGGGGAGAGTGTAGCTTTGTGCGCCGGAGTAGGGGGAAATGAGAACTATGGCGTTCACCGGCGGGGAGGTCGTCTTTTATAGCCGCAGCGGGGGAGGCGAGAGGCTGCATGGCGGGCGATGCATGGCAGGCGAGGGAGGGACATGCATCGCGGCGCCTTCACTATGCTGCCCGTGAGGCATCAATGGAGGCTGGCCGGCACGGCAGCCGTCGCATTGATTCCCGCGAGAACCGAGGCGATGAGGGCGAGGAAACGGCGTCTCGCTGACTCGTTGGGCCCATCCTCGTTCGCGCCAAAATCGCTCGCCCCAGCGCCCCCGGGCGCGCCGGGTTCGGCCTATGTCCGCCGGTGCCAGTTTCGGCCCAAACCGGTGAAAAACGGACTCCTGGGGATGCGATTGGGCCGATTTTTATGCGTCGCCACGGAAAAAACACCCGGGGACGTGTTGGGGCGCGGCTAGATATGCTCTACGGAAAGGAGAACATTTGCAGCCGGCGGACCGGCTGAAACTTCTGCCGGTCCCGCACGACTCGTCCAATCTGAGGCCATCGAACGCTCCTCCCCTCACCAACCTACTCCCCCCGTTCCTAAATATTTGTCTTTCTAGACATTTCGAATGACTACTACATACGGATGTATGTAGACATATTTTAGAGTGTAGATTCATTCATTTTGCTCCGTATGTAGTCACTTGTTGAAATGCCTAGAAAGACAAGTATTTAGGAACGGAGGGAGTACAAAGTTGTTGGCCCACACAGCCCACTCCCTCTCCCTTATCCTTTTCTGCCGATCTTCTCCTCCACTCCTCTCGACAATGCCTGAGCTCGTCCTGCTTCGTCCTCTGTTTTCTCCACCCCTGCTTCCTTGCCATACGGCACACCACCGCCACCACGATACATCGCTAGCAGCCGCCACCTCCCAACTGGCGATGCACAATGACCTGCAACTCATCAGCGCCAAAGCTGCAACAGGCGAGAGGAAAAGCTGGAACCACCAACAGACGGAGCCGCAACTAGCAAACGAAAAAGATTCAATCGCGGTGCCCGAGAGCTACAACGATGACGAGGGGATGCGATGGTGTTGTAACCAACAACCAGAGATGTTGGAACCACCATGCGTGATGCTGGAACCGGCATCCCGCGATATTTATTGTGACTCGCGCACCAGAAGCATCTAGCGGTGACCATGCGTTGGTGGGTGCTGCAACCGTAATTGCTGGAAGCTGGAACCACGGCATTAGATGCTGGAACCTTGGCGGCAAGATGCTGGAAGCCCGCAACCGCTGAGGTGAACCACGCTGCTGAGGGTGCTGCAACCATGGTGGCCATTTGCTGGAACCGGCTTTTAGTTTTGCTACGACCGGCCAAGATTTTGGGTACGACCTGAAGACGACGATCCATGGTTTTGCTGAAACCGGCTTATGTTTTTGCTTCAACTGACTTTTCTTGGATTTCTTAGTGCATAGATCTGTATTTTGCTGGAAGGCAGTGCTACGATTTGTTGACGACGGTGAGCCGGGAGGACCGTGACGCTGTGATTCAATGGTCTCTTGGTGGAACCGAATTGACAGCAAGCTGCATTAGGCTTCGATGGAATTGCATCCAACAAGTGGATGGCGTTGGAAATCGATTGCGCGAATGGCAAGGCGTCCAGCGATGGCAGCGGCGAGCTGCGGCGAGGGGTGCAGCTAGCTACGTCTAACGACGGACGCGGATGACACCGGTGGGTGGAAGCTTGTATATGGCGAGCCATGGCAACGTGGAGGAGGTGGGGGTCCATTTGTGGATGAGACGGGGAATCAACAGGTGAAGCAGATCCCGGGCGTTCGTGCACGTGTAATCGTACGATCCTGGGTCGACCGGCCGAATTGTTGCGCCGGCGCAGAGTAGTGCCCATAAGGAAAGCGAGTCAGGATGAGCATGGTCTGGTTGAGCAAAAACAGTGTAAAAACGATGTAGTCATATTGTTTGGTTGGTTGCATGGTGGTTGGTTTGGTTTGGCTGCATGCATACTCGCACATTTGGTAGCAGCGGCTTCCCGCATGCGTTGTGAGAGGAGAATACAACCTGGCACGAAAAAGTAGATAATCTTTCTCACCTCGTGGTCCGTGCGAGCATGCATGAATGAAAACTGTCAATTTGAACATTCCTCCTCGGTCTGGCCCTGGAATGCTTTAAACACCGTGTGATGCAGGGAATTGATGCGAGTCAAGCAACCAAATACCAGGTGAAATAAAAGATTCCCTCCAATGCAGTCTACCAACCATCATGCAGGCAACCAAACACGCCCTTATTTGTTGTTAGACATGGCACCTCAAGTAAACAACGAGTTACACCAAACGTATTGATGCATTCTATAGGAAAATGCCACTGTAAATTGAAATTTTTTCACAACTTATTTGCAAATTTGTTTCACTCCCGTCTAGGTTACAGCAGATTGGTCCCGTCTAGGGATGCAAGCGGGCGGAGTCCACATGTCCGTGACCATCGACGAAGCAAAAGTTATACTAATCTTTTGTACTATGATAATCTTGTTAGTGTAAATTTTCTATTCATAGGCGACCAGACACGCGTGTGTTGTTCACTTGCATCTCCTGCGGGACGGTAGGAAAAGACATTGAAGGTTGGGAGTGGCTTTGCCCATTTAATGTATCGTCATCAAGGTTGGAAAAAGCGGTAGGCATAAGCGAGGCGGTTGGCCTTCGCCTAGTGCCTAGGCGGTGCCTAAGCGCCCTAGGCGCGGCCTAGGTGGTAATATAGTTTTTACTCATAGTGTATTTATGATTATTACATGGGTGTTGATATTAGTTTAGGGTATATAAATAAGTTAATTGCCATCTACTTCCATTGGAATAAAACTCGTTTGGCATATGAGTGCAGTATGTGGCATGATTTTGTGCTTGGGTAGGCAATTCCTTGATTGCCTTGCCTAGACCTCCATTTATGCCCTAGGCAAGGCGTTTAGCCATTGCCTAGCGCCTAGGCGTGCCTAAGCGCCTCCTAGGCACTGCCTTTTCCAACAGAGATCGTCATGCAACTTTGAGGTATGATATAAACATGTGGATATTTGTGAAAACAAGTATAGTTTAGATTTAAAATCGTATTTCTTGAACCCTAGTAACAAGGATTAAGCATACCAACGTCAATCTGAAAACATAGATGACAATGGGCATCGATCCCTAACAAATCTGATCATTCTTACGTAACGGATTTTATCCAATTCTTATCCATCTACTTGGTTGGTGGGCATCATTATTTCTCAAGAAAGCTATACCCCCGAAATTACTACAATGCAAGGTTGTCTAGAATTTTAAGTTTGACCATTCAATTTCTAAGACCCCATTTGGAGCATTATATTAAGTTTGATACTGAGGAATTGGAATTGTGTGATCAATACCAACAATTTGGATGGTGACCAAATTGAATATCAATTTTGGCCCCAATTCCATGGACAATTAGGAGCACCCCAACCTAATAAAGAGACCCACATCACCCTCCTTGTGTTTTTCCTCACTAGACGTCCAGCATGCCGCTTCTACTGACCACCTTGCTCCTCACATCCATCGACCATGCTACTTTCCATTCTACACATCGCCCTACTGCTTCATCTTCCATGTTGCCAACGCCACCATCACTTCACCAAGCTAACACCGTCCCCTTCGAGGCACCGCCTCTTCATCTTTCTGTTGTCGCCACCATCTCCTCGTCCACTCGTCGAATCCTCTCCCCATCAGCGGCACCATCATGCTGATTGTCCACTATCAAAAAAAAGTTGACCGCCCGATAAACACTAATATGGAACTTTTTGTTGGGTAACGTTGCATGGGAAACAAAAAATTTCCTATGCTCACCAAGATCCAATCTAGGAGATGACCATCTACAAGAGGAGAGATTGGATCTACATACCCTTGTAGATCGCTAAGCGGAAGCATTAAGAAACGTGATTGCTGTAGTTGAACCTCTTCACGATCCAATCATGATCCGTCCTGCGAACTTCCGATCTAGTGCTGAACGGACGACATCTCCACGTTCAACACATGTATAGCTTGGTGACGCTTTCACCTCCTCGATCCAGTGTGCGATGGCGAAGTAGTAGCTTGAGTCCTCCGGCAGCACGGCGGTGTGATGGTGGTGGTGGTGGAGAAATCTCAGTAGAGCTTCGCTAAGCACTAGAGAGAAGAAGATGGCTATGAGGGAGAGGAGGAGCAGCGCCGTGCACATATAGATGCATGTGGGTGCGGCTGCCCTCTCTCTACCCCTCTATATATAGGGGAAGAGAGGAGGAGGGGGTGCCCTAGGGGGGCCGGCGGCCACTAGGGGAAAACCCTAGATGGGTTTTCGTGCGCCTCCCACCCCCGGGAGCCTTGGCCCCCAAGGCAAAGGGGGTGGCTGCCCTCGGGGAGAGCCGCACCCCTTCTAGTTACGTGGGAAAGGGTGAGGGGGCGCACAACCCCTTAGGCCTCATTTGGCACAAGGGGGTCGGAGGGGTTTTGAGGGGTTTATCCCCGCGAGGCCCAGACAACCCATTTGGTACGCGAGGGTTAGATGGGCCAAACCACTCGGTTCCCCTTCGATCCCCTTCTACCCACACACTTCATAAGACTCGAGGGGGGCTCAAGGATTTGGTCGCCCGACTCCTCGCAAGACATCGCCGCCGCCGACTCCTTCCCAAGACGCCGCCGCCGACTCCTCCCCAACGCTCGATGCCTCGACGTCGGCGATCTCCTTCGGCGTACTGGACTTCTCCCCGGTGGTAAGTCATCATCTCCCCTCCTTTCCCTCGTCTTCTAGGGTTTTCCATCGGCCATGGCTGCTGCCGGAGTTGGTGCCATCCCAGGACTGGTGGGAGGGGAGCCAGGAGGCAGGGCCGTGGTCATACATGGTGCCCAGCTGCGTTTCTTTCGGCCCCATCATTGAGCTGATCAACTCCAGGGTGCTCTCCAAGCACTTCAGCCCCGCCTGCCCCAAGTATGGCCCGCCCAAGAAGTGACCATGCACTGTTGGTTGGGATTGATCCATCCGTCTGTCCATGCCATTCAGCTAGCATACATACAATACCGTTGCTGCTACTAATCGATCTGTCTACTAAAATAATGTGTTGTACTACCTGTTTGTTGTGTCATGTGTGACAATTCCTAGCTACTTTTAATTCATGTCATTGTTGAGGAAATCGTTAACTGGTAACTGCTCGGTTGGCCGGCGAGTAGGGGATTAATAGGCTAATCGGCAAGTTAATTGGCCATTTAATCAATTAATCAGATGATTTATCAGTTTATCGGCTACTCGGTGACCCTATGAGTAGGGATTAATCGGCAAGTTAACTTGTTAATCGGATGAATTCTTGAACAGGGATTCATGTTGGCTGGCTCGTCGTCGAGTACTTATTAGATTGTGCTAGTAGTTACATGATGCAACTATCTGTCGTGTCATTTCTTATGTGGAGTCAAGTCAAGTGGCACTGTGTTTTGAACCATTTGTTTTTACCATGAAAATCATGCACTTACTGTAAGCCATGAATCTACTGTTGATTAATTCAGGTTAAGAGGATGATGTGTGCTCACACCGTCTTTCTATCCAACCACCCATTGTACATGTCAATCCCGATTAAGCAGGATTACAAATACAAATAGGATGTTTCTTTGGCGCTGCTTGATCTGAATGTTAATGGAACAATAGCTGCTACTCTGAATTTGTGATGAATCATATTAAAAGTGGTTGTATTTGATATTTTGTGTGTGCTTTGCTTGATGAATTTGGGTCTGAGAAAACCACTCTTGACCATTTGCACTTCAGTTTAGGAGGAAATTGACTACTACATGCATACTATGTATCTTACATAAATCTGGAGAAATTTTCTGCTGAGTATTGGATATCTGAGTTGTTGTTCTTGTTGTTGTTGTTATTGTTGTTGACCTGAATATTTTAAAATGGAAAAAAGCTATCGCCATTGTTTCTTTTTCATATAATTCCTTGTATGTCATATTATCTCCTCCAAATACTATGGTTGGAAAAGACTAAAGCATCTTCTGATTTGCACCAACCAAGGGTTACGTGTGTTCTTTAACAGGCTGGTACTATGCTTTATGCCCAATGAAGCTATGTTGTTAATTTGTTATATCATGATTTTAGCCTAGCAGAATGTTAGCATGTTAATCCTCAGTTGAGTGTGTTATCCAATCTGCCTAGAATGTTTACAGGCTATGCTTTATGCAAACACAGTTAGGCATTAACAGAGTTAGGCATTATATAGAGACTATGAGTTCATGTTTATATATGCCCAATGAATCTGAACGAATAACCTTCACTCGTCCTTCAGTTCTGTGTATCCATCTGTTCTACTTTGTCTTTGTTTTTCCTGTTTCCAATTTTTACTTTCAGACTCTTGCAATTGTTGGTAAACAATTCATACTCTCAGATGTACCATGATAACAACTACACTAGTACTAAATAGGATGCAGATAGACAAAAGATGGTTTATAGTATTTGTTCTTATGAAGAAAGAAAGAGCTGTTATAGAAAAGGACATGATTGCAGTCACTACTTAGTAGTGTGAAGTCATCTGCAATTAGAACTCATTAGCTAGTGCACTGATTTTACAAGATTGCAATTCCTGTTCATATTTGATTTTAATCTACATGAGACTTTGGAGAACTAGCATTCAGTTTAGGCTACAAATGTTTGCAGAAAACATTAGGTTGCATATAGGGCGTGTCTCTTTTGTTCCTAACATTGTTGTATCTTAATATTTATTTCGTTTACTGCATCCTTGTAATCTAGCGAACCATATCTGCAAGCTAGAGTTTAGGCTATATATTTTTTGCAGAGTTTATAAATCTAATGTAGAATAATTAGGATTCAACAAGCGTAAACATGTTACTTCCCTTGCCAATGAATTGACTTGATGAAATGAATGTAGTTTATAAATCTGGAAAATAAAATACAAAAGGCGCATCGAAAGCTTTATATTGCTTCCATCTGGGAAACTGGCAATTGGCAATGGCTTCATTTTATACAGCTACAACAATGTTGAACCTTGTTTTCTGAGACACATATATTCACTATGCCTGCTCGAGTAACTCTTTTTGTTCTTAGCCGGACGCTTCAAAAGCAAGTAAACTCATGGAACTTCTATTTGTTAACAATAGCTACATTGTTTTCTTCAGTATCATCGGCTTTTTTCTCGTCTCTCTGAACCAGGTTGAGAAGTAGAACAAGCAGAGGGAGAATGGGACATTTGCACATTGGTCCTTCTAAATCGTCTGTTTGAGAGTCTCCTCGGTTGCTTTTGTGTCGGCGCTACTGCTGCCTTGTGCTTGGAATTTATGTTGTTGTCATGTACTCTCTTCCAACAGTCGCTGCAGAATATCAAGTGATGCTTTTCTTTATGTTGCATAAATAGTTCAACATGCTTAAATGTACGCATGTCTTTCCTGGGACTTGCGAATGCCTCCCTATCAAACAGTGAGAGATTATGCAGCTGTATGTGACAGTATTTGATGACATATTGATTCTAAGTCATGCTGATAGTTTTGGTTCCAAGTCATGCTGATGTGAGAGATTATGTTGTTGTTATGTGACAGTATGTGATGACATATTGATTCCAAGTCAAGCAAATTATGTTGTTCATGTGAAGAACTGTTGCAAGATTAGATTTTTAATTGTTATACACCATTTTAATTCAATATGTCAATCCCTACCTGTCAAACAGTGTTATGTACAGAGGGGGATTTGAGGGATGTGTGGCTGGAAGGGGATTTGAGGTTTCAAGGGGATTGGGTGGAAGAGGGGAATTCACCAAATCCCCTGAAATCCCCTCCTCCCAAAACCTCCACAATCCCTTGCTGCCAAATGAGGCCTTAGTGGGCTGTCTTGCCCCCTCCCCTGGGCCCATGGGGGCCCCCAACACTTGTCGCCCCCTCCGAAACCCCTTTCGATGATGCTAGTCATCACCCGGTACCCTCAGAACAATTCCGGACTCCAATATCCTTCATCCAATATATCAATCTTCACCTACGGACCATTCCGAAGTTCTTCGTCACATCCGGGATCTCATCTGGGACTCCGAACAACCTTCGGTAAACACCATAATGACTGAATTATACTTATATCGTCACCAAACGTTAAGTGTGTAGACCCTGCGGGTTCGAGAACTATGCAGACATGGCCGAGACACATCTACAGTTAATAACCAATAGTGGGACCTGGATGCCCATATTGGTTCCTACATATTCTACGAAGTTCTTATCGGTCTAACCTTAATGTCAAGGATTCTACTAATCCCGTATGCAGTTCCCTTTGTCCATCGGTATGTGATGTCTACTACACAACTTGTTCTTGTAGACTCGTGTTGGGCCTCCAAGCCCAGAGTTTTGTAGGACAGTAGCAATTTTCCCTCAAGTGGATGACCTAAGGTTTATCAATCTGTGGGAGGCGTAGGATGGAGATGGTCTCTCTCAAACAACCCTGCAACCAAATAACAAAGAGTCTCTTGTGTCCCCAACACACCAAATACAATGGAAAATTGTATAGGTGCACTAGTTTGGCAAAGAGATGGTGGTAAAAGTGTAGTAACGATAGTAGATATTGATTTTTGTAATAAGAACAATAAAAACAGCAAGGTAGCAATTGATAAAACGGAGCACAAACGGTAGTGCGATGCTTGAAAATGAGGCCTAGGGTCCATACTTTCGCTAGTGCAATCTCTCAACAATGCTAATATAATTGGATCACATAACCATCCCTCAATGTGCAACGAAGAATGACTCCAAAGTTCCTATCTAGCGGAGAACATAAGAAGAAATTGTTTGTAGCTATTCTTTCAGATCGATCTATCCAAGAGCTCGTACTAAAATAACACCAAGTTATTCTTTCTGATCGATCTATCAAGAGTTCATACTAAAATAACACGTAGCTATTCTTTCCGATCGATCTATCAAGAGTTCATACTAAAATAACACCAAAGCAAATTCATATTCATAATACTCAATCCAACACAAAGAACCTCAAAGAGCGCCCCAAGATTTCTACCGGAGAAACAAAAGACAAGAACATGCATCAACCCCTATGCATAGATTACCCCAATGTCACCTCGGGAATCTGCGAGTTGAGTGCCAAAACATAACTCAAGTGAATCAATATAATACCCCATTGTCACCATGGGTATTCATATGCAAGACATATATCAAGTGATCTCAAATCCATAAAAGTATTCAATCCGATAAAACAAAATCTCAAAGGGAAAACTCAATTCATCACAACAAGATAGAGAGGGGAAAACACCATATGATCCAACTATATTAACAAAGCCCCTGATACATCAAGATCGTGCAATCAAGAACACGAGAGAGAGAGAGAGATTAGACACATAGCTACTGGCACAAACTCTCAGCCCCGAGGGTGGACTACTCCTTCCTCATCATGGTGGCCGCTGGGATGATGAAGATGACCACCGGTGATGATTTCCCCGGAACAAGGTCTAGATTGGTTTTTCATGGCTACAGAGGCTTGCGGTGACGGAACTTCTGATCTAGGGTTACCCCGAGGGTTTTTGGAATATTTGGGAATTTATAGGGCGAAGATGAGGTGCGGGAGGCCACCGAGGTGGGCACAACCCACCACGGCACGCTTGGGCCTCTAGGCATGCCCAGGTGGGTTGTCCCCCCCTCGGGGCACCCCTCCGGTACTTCTTTGGCCCATCTGATGTCTTCTGGTCTAGAAAAAATCTCCAAAATGTTTTGCTGCATTTGGACTCCGTTTGGTATTGATTTTCTGCAAAGTAAAAAACAAGCAAAAAACAGCAACTGGCACTGGGCACTATGTCAATAGGTTAGTCTCAAAAAATGATATAAAACGATTGTAAAATGATTGTAGAACATCCAAGAATGATAATATAACATCATGGATCAATCAAAAATTATAGATACATTGGAGACGTATCAGCATCCCCAAGCTTAATTTATCCTTGTCCTTGAGTAGGTAAATGGTAAAAACAGAATTTTTAATGTGGAATGCTGCCTAACATGTTCATCACATATTATTTCCTTTATAGCATGGACAATTGGACTTTTATATGGTTCAAAGCAATAGTCTAGTTTTGACATGAGGACTTTAATACTCAAGCACATCAACAAACAACCATGTCTTTCAAAATATCAACACTAAATCAAGTTATCCCTAGCCCATTATGCTTAATCATTGATCCATTCATGAAACACACTCGCATATATGCTACGCCCAATGCTCAAGTACGATCATAGTGCCCCTTAGTTTGTGCTTTATAAGAGAAGATGGAGACTCAAATAAAAAATAAAAATTGCATAAAGTAAATAGAAAGGCTCTTTGCGGAGGGAAGTAGGGATTTGTAGAGGTACCAGAGCTCAAAGCGAAAAAGATAGAGATAAAACATTTTGGGTGGCATGCTTTTTCTGTCAACGAAAACGATCGAGTAGTTCCCAATATTTCCATGCTAGATATATCATAGGCGGTTCCCAAACGGAAAATAAAGTTTATTCCTTTTCCACCGTACTTTCACTTTCCTTAGCTAACCGTATCCACGGGTGCCTTCCATACCAACACTTTGCAAGGAATTTATTATTTGACAACATAAAGTAAATTCATTTTTCATTTCGGGACTGGGCATCCCTAATACCTTTGTCGTACTCTCGTGCAATGACAAGTGAATAAACACTCATCTTGAGAATAACACATCTAGCATGGAAATATATCAGCCACCCCCTACCGTTTCATGAGAGGTACGAGCACACAAAATAGAAGTTTACTTTTGAAGATTAGAGATGGCACATACAAATTTGCTTAGAACGGCAAAAGAATACCTCATATAGGTAGGTATAGTGGACTCATGTGGCAAAAATGGTTTAAAGGATTTTGGATGTCATATGTCCATTTTGCATCATGTTTTCTTACTGCTATTTATAATGTTTTTATCCATAATAATGCTTTTTGGAGTAATTCTAATGCCTTTTCTCACATAATTTGCCAGGAACACACCAAGAGGGAGAATTTCGGCAGCTGGAAATCTGGACTTGGAAAAGCTACGTTAGGCCACCTATTCTACACAACTCCAAATGAGCTGAAACTTCACGGAGATTTTTATGGATTATTTAATAAATACCAGAGCCAATAAACACCAGAGGGGGCCACCAGGTGGGCACACCCCACCTAGGCGCGCCAGGCCCCCCAGGCGCGCCCTGCTGGGTTGTGGCCTCCTCGGCCCACCTTCGGTGCCCATCTTCTATTATATAAGTCATTTTGACCTAGAAAAAATCAGGAGGAGACTTTTGGGACGAAGCGCCGCCGCCTCGAGGCGAAACTTGGGTAGGAGCAATTTGTCCCTCCGGCAGAGCGATTCCGCGGGGGGAACTTCTCTCCCGGAGGGGGAAATCATCGTCATCATCATCACCAACAACTCTCCCATCTCAGGGAGGGCACTCTCCATCAACATCTTCAACATCACCATCTCCTTTCAAACCCTAGTTCATCTCTTGTGTTCAATCTTGTTACCAGAACTATAGATTGGTGCTTGTGGGTGACTAGTAGTGTTGATTACATCTTGTAGTTGATTACTATATGGTTTATTTGGTGGAAGATTATATGTTCAGATCCATTGTGCTATTTAATACTCCTCTGATCATGAACATGTTTATCATTTGTGAGTAGTTACTTTCGTTCTTGAGGTCACGGGAGAAATCATGTTGCAAGTAATCAGGTTAACTTGATATGTGTTCGATATTTTGATAGTATGTATGTTGTTATTCCCTTAGTGGTGTCATGTGAACGTCAACTACATGACACTTCACCATATTTGGGACTAAGGGAATGCATTGTGGAGTAGCAATTATATGGTGGGTTGCGAGAGTGACAGAAGCTTAAACCCCAGTTTATGCACTATTCCGTAAGGGACCGATTGGATCCAAAAGTTTAATGCTATGGTTAGAATTTATTCTTAATACTTTTCTCGTAGTTGCGGATGCTTGCGGGAGGGTTAATCATATGTAGGAGGTTAGTTCAAGTAAGAACAACACCTAAGCACCGGTCCACCCACATATCAAATTATCAAAGTAGCGAGCACAAATCAAACAAACATGATGAAAGTGACTAGATGAAATTCCCGTTTTGGCCTATCCTTTGCCTCAAAAGGATTGGGCTACCTTGCTGCACTTTTTTACTACTACCATTACTTGCTCGTTACAAATTATCTTGCTATCAAACTACTCTATTACTTACAATTCCAGCACTTGCAGACATTACCTTACCGAAAACTACTTGTCATGTCCTTCTGCTCCTCGTTGGGCTCGACACTCTTACTTATCAAAAAGAGCTACAATTGATCCCCTATACTTGTGGGTCTTCAAGGCTATTTTCTGGCGCTGTTGCCGGGGAGTGAAGCGCCTTTGGTAAGTGGAATTTGGTAAGGCAACATTTATATAGTGTGCTAAAATTTATTGACACTTGTTACTATGGAAAACAATCCTTTGAGGGGTTTGTTCGGGGTATCTTCACCTCGTCCGGAACCACAATTAGCAACCCCTCAACCTACTGCACCAACTGAAAATATCGAATATGAAATTCCTTCGGGTATGATAGAATAACTGCTAGCTAATCCTTATGTAGGAGATGGAACCGAACATCCTGATATGCACTTGATATATGTGGAACAAATTTATGGATTGTTTAAGCTTGCAGGTTTACCCAGGGATGAAGTG
Source organism: Triticum urartu (assembly GCF_003073215.2). Taxonomy (NCBI): domain Eukaryota; kingdom Viridiplantae; phylum Streptophyta; class Magnoliopsida; order Poales; family Poaceae; genus Triticum; species Triticum urartu. The sequence goes on along the minus strand of NC_053028.1, from coordinate 490,968,193 downwards.
ATTAAAAAGGTTTTCCCTTTATCTTCGAAGGGAAAATCATTGGCATGGTATAGGCTATTTGATGATATTGGATCATGGAATTGGAATCGTTTGAAATTGGAGTTCCACCAAAAAACTATCATATGCATCTAGTTCATCGTGATCGGAATTATATATATAATCTTTGGCCTCGTGAAGGAGAAATTATCGCTCTAGCTTGGGGGAGGCTTAAGTCAATGTTATATTCATGCCCCAATCATGAGCTCTCAAGAGAAATTATTATCCAAAATGTTTATGCTCGGCTTTCTCGTAATGATTAAACCATGCTTGATACTTCTTGTGTTTGTTCCTTTATGAAGAAGACTATTGAATTCCGGTGGGATCTTTTGGAAAGAATTAAATGAAACTCTGAAGATTGGGAACTCGACGAAGGTAAAGAATCAGGTATTAAACTTAAGTATGATTGTGTTAAATCTTTTAGATGCTTTTCAAAAGTTTAGCACTAAATATGGACTTGACTCTGAGATGGTAGCCTCCTTTTGTGAATCATTTGCTACTCATGTTGAACTCCCTAAGGAGAAGTGGTTTAAATATCACCCACCTATTAAAGAAGAAATTAAAGAACCAGTACCAGTTAAAGGAGAAACTATACTTTATAATGTTGAACCAGTTGTTCCTTCTGCTTATATTGAGAAACCACCTTTCCCTGTTAGGATTAAGGAACATGCTAAAGTTTCAACTGTGGTTAACAAAATCTATATTAGAACACCTAAACCTGATGAACAAATTAATGTCGAACCTAGTATTGCTATGGTTAAAGATCTCCTAGAAGAAGATATGGATGGGCATGTTATTTACTTCTGTGAAGAAGCTGCTAGAATTGCTAATCCTGATAAAAGAGATAAACATAGACCTGTTGTTGGCATGCCTGTTATTTCAGCTAAAATAGGAGATCACCGTTATCATGGTTTATGTGACATGGGTGCTAGTGTGAGTGTTATTCCTTACACTTTATATGCAGAAATCATGAAAGACATAGCACCTGCTGAGATAGAAGAAATAGATGTTACTATTAAACTTGCTAATAGAGACACCATATCACCATTTGGGATTATTAGAGATGTTGAAGTCTTGTGTGGGAAAATAAAATACCCTACTAATTTTCTTGTTCTTGATTCCACACAAGATGACTTTTGTACCATTATCTTTGGTAGACCTTTCTTGAATACAGTTAATGCTAAGATAGATTGTAAGAAACAAATTGTTGGTGTTAGCTTTGGTGACGAGTCTCATGAGTTTATTTTTTCCAAGTTTAGTAGAAATCATCATGAAAAAGAATTGCCTAGTAAGGATGAATTAATTGGTCTTGCTTCTATTGTTCTTCCACCTACTGATCCTTTAGAACAATATTTGCTAGACCATGAAAATGATTTACATATGCATGAAAGAAATGAAATAGATAAGGTTTTCTTTGAACAACGTCCTCTGCTTAAACACAATCTGCCTATTGAAACTCTAGGAGGTCCTCCTCCACCTAAAGGTGATCTTGTGTTTGAATTAAAACAATTGCTAGACACTTTGAAATATGCTTATCTCGATGAAAATAAGATATATCCTGTTATTATTAGTGCTAACCTTTCAGAACATGAAGACGAAAGATTATTGAAAGTTCCAAGGAAGCACCAGGCTGCTATTAGATATACTCTTGATGATTTAAAGGGCATTAGTCCCACTCTATGTCAGCACAAAATTAATATGGAACCTTATGCTAAACCCGTTGTTGATCACCAACGTCGGTTGAATCCAAAAATGAAGGAAGTGGTAAGAACGGAAATCTTAAAACTTCCGGAAGCAGGTATAATCTATCCTATAGCTGATAGTAGATGGGTAAGTCCTTTTCATTGTGTCCCTAAGAAAGGAGGTATTACTGTTGTTCCTAATGATAAGAACGAACTTATTCCACAAAGAATTGTTACATGCTATAGAATGGTAATTGATTACAGAAAATTAAACAAAGAAACTAGAAAATATCATTACCCCTTGCCTATTATTGATCAAATGCTTGAAAGATTATCTAAGCACACACACTTTTGCTTCATAGATGGATACTCTGGCTTTTCACAAATACCTGTTTCTCAACCTGATCAAGAAAAGACTACTTTTACTTGTCCCTTTGGAACTTATGCTTATAGACGTATGCCTTTTGGTTTATGTAATGCACCTGCTACCTTTCAAAGATGTATGACTGCTATATTCTCTGACTTTTGTGAAAAGATTGTTGAGGTATTCATGGATGACTTTTCTGTTTATGGGAAGTCTTTTGATGATTGTTTAAGCAATCTTGAGCAAGTTTTGCAGAGATGTGAACAAACAAATCTTGTCTTGAATTGGGAGAAGTGCCATTTTATGGTTAATGAAGGCATTGTCTTGGGTCATAAAATTTATGAAAGAGGTATTGAAGTGGACCAAGCTAAGTTTGATGCAATTGTGAAAATGCCATGTCCTAAGGACATCAAAGGTATTCGTAGTTCCCTAGGTCATGCTAGTTTCTACAGGATATTTATCAAAGACTTTTATAAAATTTCTAGGCCTCTTACTAATCTTTTGCAAAAGGACATTCCTATTTTTATGATGATTGTTTAGAAGCCTTTGAAACACTCAAGAAAGCCTTAATATCTGCACATATTGTTCAATCACCTGATTGGAACTTGCCTTTTGAAATTATGTGTGATGCTAGTGATTATGTTGTTGGTGTTGTTCTAGGACAAAGAGTTGATAAGAAACTTAATGTTATTCATTATGCTAGTAAAACTCTAGACAGTGCTCAAAGAAATTATGCTACTACTGAAAAAGAATTCTTAGCAGTGGTGTTTGCTTGTGATAAATTTAGATCTTATATTGTTGATTCCAAAGTAACTGTTCACGCAGACCATGCTACTATTAAATATCTTATGGAAAATAAAGATGCTAAACCTAGACTTATTCGTTGGGTTCTCTTGTTACAAGAATTTGATTTACATATCATTGATAGAAAAGGAGCTGAGAACCCCGTAGCTGATAATTTGTCTAGGCTTGAAAATGTGCTTGATTACCCACTACCTATTGATGATAATTTTCCTGATGAGCAGTTAGTTGCAAGAAATGTTGCTAATAGTATTCCTTGGTATGCTGACTATGCTACTTACATTGTTGCTAAATATTTACCACCTAGCTTTACATACTAGCAAAAGAAAAAAATTCTTCTATGATTTAAGACATTACTTTTGGGATGACCCACATTTTTATAAAGAAGGAGTAGATAGTATTATTAGATGTTGCGTACCTGAGCATGAACAGGGACAAATCCTACGGAAATGTCACTCTAAGGCTTATGGAGGGCATCATGCTGGAGATAGAACTGCTCACAAGGTATTGCAATATGGATTTTATTGGCCTACTCTCTTCAAGGATGCCCGTAAGTTTGTCTCTTCTTGTGATGAATGTCAAAGAATAGGTAAAATCGGTAAGCGTCAAGAATTTCCTATGGATTATTCACTTGATGTTGAACCATTTGATGTTTGGGGATTTGATTACATGGGACCTTTTCCTTCCTCTAATGGGATACACATATTTTGGTTGATGTTGATTATGTTACTAAATGGGTAGAAGCCATTCCAACTAGTAGTGCTGATCACAACACCTCTATTAAAATGCTTAAGGAAGTTAATTTCCAAAGGTTTGGAGTCCCTAGATATTTAATTTCTGATGGTGGTTCACACTTTATTCATGGTGCTTTCCGTAAGATGCTTGCTAAGTATGATGTTAACCATAGAATTGCATCACCCTATCATCCTCAGTCTAGTGGTCAAGTTGAACTTAGCAATAGAGAAATAAAATTAATTTTGCAAAAGACTATTAATAGGTCCAGGAAGAATTGGTCTAAGAAATTAGATGATGCACTTTGGGCTTATAGAATAGCATATAAAAATCCTATGGGTATGTCTCCTTATAAAATGGTTTATGGAGAAGCATGTCATTTGCCTCTTGAGTTAGAACATAAAGCATATTGGGCAGTTAAAGAACTCAACTATGATTTCAAACTTGCTGGTGAAAAGAGGTTATTTGATATAAGCTCTTTAGATGAATGGAGAATCCAAGCTTATGAGAATGCAAAGTCATTCAAAGAAAAAGTTAAAAGATGGCATGACAAAAGAATTCAAAAGTGTGAGTTTAAAGTTGGAGAATATGTTCTTTTGTAAAACTCTCGTTTTAGATTTTTTGCAGGAAAGCTCCTCTCGAAATGGGAAGGCCCATACATCATCGAGGAGGTTTACCGGTCTGGAGCCATAAAATAAATAACTCCGAAGGTTGTCAATGGGCAACAAATAAAGCATTATATCTTAGGTATGTCTATCAATGTTGAAAATAATATTATCCAAACTTTGACACCGGAAGAACACATAAAAGAGTCCTTCTGGAACACTCCAGAATCATGAAAATAAAGAGGTACGTGATACATTAAGTAAACGGACTCCGAAAAATCCGTAAAAATATTTTTATCAGTTTTGGTATTTTAAAATTTTGGAAATAAAGAAACTTCTAGGAAGCGTCCCCTGGCGGGCACAAGACACCACAACGCGCCTGGGACACCTTCTGTACTTCGTTTTTCTACCATATACTTGCCCTCCAAGATAAAAAATCTATATATACTTCCTGAACCTGTTGATCACCGCATCATGGAGAAATCCTCTATTCTCTTTTTCCTTGATGTTTTCTGTCATATCGCATCTACCATGGCCTCTTCAAGCTCCTCCAAGGACAAGTTCTTCAAGAACGTCATCAACCCATATCTGCGGGAAGTGGTGTAGCACCCTTAGGTCATCCAGATGCATGAGGGGGTGCTTCACCTCCGCGATGTGTCGTGTCCCAAGGGGACAGGAACCGTGGAGGCCAGGCTTGAAGCTGTGGAGCAAGACGTCTTCAGGTGCAAGGGGATGGTGGAGCGTGGGCTCAATTCCAATCACCTCATGATCACGGACCTTTCCCATGATCTCAAGGTGGATGGCAAGCCCATAAAGGACATCATCTTCACCCTCAACGAGCAAATCAACTTTCTCCAAAGCCAGATCTATGATCTTCAAAACCAAGTCTTTGAATATGAGGCGAGGTTTAAACGTATGAGTTTGGCTGCTGGTTGCAGGACTCGTGAGACTCACTCCTCTTATGATGGTGGGCCACTGCCATGGAAATCCGAGGACAAGATCTCTCCTACATCACCACCATCATCTTCTTCACCACCAAAGGAGAATTGAGTATCGGGTATGGGCACTCCCCTTGGCTTCCGCCAAGCTTGCGGGAGGTGCCCCGCTATCGTATCATCCCACTATCTTTTTTACTTCTACTTATCCTAGTTCGATCATTTGCTTTTAGATGAAATAGAAGTTTAGTTCGATCATTTCTTCTTTGAGAGTTTGCTTAGTGATCTATCCTTGTAATTGTGTGCAAGTTATATAATAAAGTTAGTTTGAGTTTTTTATTTGTTTACTTCATGTTGCAAATAAAGAAAAGAAATAAAGAAAGAAAAAGAAAAGGAGAAAGGAAATAAATGAAGAAAGGAAATAAATCAATAAGATTATATACTAATCCTATGGTAGGTGATGGCACCACATAAGGAAAAGTATAAGTAGAAAATTTTATTAGAGATTGACAAACATAGCATTAGTCAATGATGCAACTCATGAAAGAATTAATAAGGGAAGAGAAGATTCACATATAGATATACTATCCTAGAAATCTTTTGTGATTGTGATCCCTCATCAAAATATTATATGCCAAAATTGTTGACGCTGGACAAGGAAGACAACTTAATGGTTTATGTTTGTTTATATTCACATAGAAGTCATATTGTCATAGATCCTTTAACATGTGGTGCTTGCCCCCTATCTTTGCTAGCCAAAAATTCCACACTAAGTAGAGATACTACTTGTGCATCCAAAAACCCTTAAACCCCAAAAAAATTCAAGTGTCCACCATACCTACCTAGGGATTGAGCAAGATCCCTCAAGTAAGTTATCATCGGTGCAAAAAGGCAATAAAAATTGCTTCTAAAAGTGTGAGATCATTTAGTGTAAGAGAAAATTGAGCGTTGTACGAACTTGGATGCAAAGAATAAAAGCGACAGACTGCATAATAAAGGTTGTCATCTTAAGGGGCAATACAACGTGACGTTCTCTTGCACTAAGGGATTGAGCATATAAACAAATAAGCGCATGGCAACCTCTGCTTCCCTCTGTGAATGGCATATCCTTTATTTTAATGCACTTACTTTTATGCAAAGAGTCAAAGGTTTCCTTCTATTCCTTCTATTTTTCCCCTTTGGCAAGCATCATGTGGTGAGGAAAGATCTAGGCACATATGTCCAGTTGAATATAGATGGCATGAGTTATTATTGTTGACATCACCCTTGAGGTGAGTATGTTGGGAGGCGAAACTATAAGCCCCTATCTTTCTATGTGTCTGGTTGAAACATTTTGCTCATGGGTACGAGGTGAGTGTTAGCAATCATAGAATACTATATGATGGTTGAGTATGTGGACTTTCCTAAAGGCTCTGACATGTGATCCTTCCTGAAAAGATGATGAATTGTAGTTGCAAAATTGACTGAGAACATAGTTTGTCGGTTTCTAATAGAGTTTTTGCTTTATACTTCGATTGTGTGATGAACTATTACTTATTCATGAGAAGTATATGATAAAAGTCCTACATTTAATGTTGTTGCTGTTATAATAATCAACATGATGCTTCTATGTCCATATTTTGTTTTTATCGACACCTCTCTCTCAAAGCATGTGGACATGTTTTTCGATTTTGGTTTTCGCTTGAGGACAAGCGAGGTCTAAGCTTGGGGGAGTTGATACGCCCATTTTGCATCATGTTTTCTTACTGCTATTTATAATGTTTTTATCCATAATAATTCTTTTTGGAGTAATTCTAATGCCTTTTCTCTCATAATTTGCAAGGAACACACCAAGAGGGAGAATTCCGGCAGCTGGAAATCTAGATCTGGAAAAGCTACATCAGGCCACCTATTCTGGACAACTCCAAATGAGCTGAAACTTCATAGAGATTTTTATGGATTATTTAAGAAATACTAGAGCCAATAAACACCAGAGGGGGGCCACCAGGTAGGCACAACCCACCTAGGCGCGCCAGGCCTCCCAGGCACGCTCTAGTGGGTTGTGGCCTCCTCGGCCCACCTCCGGTGCCCATCTTCTGGTATATAAGTCATTTTGACCTAGAAAAAAATCAGGAGGAGACTTTCGGGACGAAGCGCCGCCGCCTCAAGGTGGAACTTGGGCAGGAGCACTTTTGCCCTCCGGCGGAGCGATTCCGTCGGGGGAACTTCCCTCCCGGAGGGGGAAATCATCGTCATCATCATCACCAACAACTCTCCCATCTTGGGGAGGGCAATCTCCATCAGCATCTTCAACAACACCATCTCCTCTCAAACCCTAGTTCATATCTTGTGTTCAATCTTGTTACCGGAACTATAGATTGGTGCTTGTGGGTGACTAGTAGTGTTGATTACATCTTGTAGTTGATTACTATTTGGTTTATTTGGTGGAAGATTATATGTTCAGATCCATTATGCTATTTAATACTCCTCTGATGAACATGTTTATCATTTGTGAGTAGTTACTTTTGTTCTTGAGGTCACGGGAGAAATCATGTTGCAAGTAATCATGAGAACTTGATATGTGTTCAATATTTTGATAGTATGTATGTTGTTATTCCCTTAGTGGTGTCATGTGAACGTCGACTACATGACACTTCACCATATTTGAGCCTAAGGGAATGCATCGTGGAGTAGCAATTAGATGCTGGGTTGCGAGAGTGATAGAAGCTTAAACCCCAGTTTATGTGCTATTTCGTAAGGGACCGATTGGATCCAAAAGTTTAATGCTATGGTTAGAATTTATTGTTAATACTTTTCTCGTAGTTGCGGATGCTTGCGGGGGGGGGGGTTAATCATAAGTAGGAGGTTTTTTCAATTAAGAACAACACCTGAGCACCGGTCCACCCACATATCAAATTATCAAAGTAGCGAACACAAATCAAACCAACATGATGAAAGTGACTAGATGAAATTCCCGTGTACCCTCAAGAACCCTTTGCTTATCATAAGAGACCATTTTGGCCTGTCCTTTGCCTCAAAAGGATTGGGCTACCTTGCTGTACTTTTGTTACTACTACCGTTACTTGCTCGTTACAAATTATCTTGCTATCAAACTACTCTGTTACTTACAATTTCAGCACTTGCAGACATTACCTTACTGAAAACTACTTGTCATGTCCTTCTGCTCCTCGTTGGGTTCGACATTCTTACTTACCGAAAAGAGCTACAATTGATCCCCTATACTTGTGGGTCATTATGATGCACACATAGTGATCATACTTAGTGCAAAATGAAGACTAGCAAAAGATTGAGAAGCATCCAACCAAGAAACGAAAAATCTCATAAGCGAGCATTAAGCATAACTAACACCGAATAATGCACCACAAGTAGGATGTAATTTCATAGCATAACTATTGACTTTCGTGCTTGCATAGGGAATCACAAACCTTAACATCAATATTCTTACTAAAGCATAATTACTCACCAACATGACTCACATATCATTATCATCATATCTAGAAACTATTACAAAGAATCAAGTTTATTTTGTCCAATGATTTCATGAAAGTTTTTATTATATCCCTCTTGAATATCTATCACTTTGGGACTAGTTTCATATGTTGCAATTGCTTTTTGACAATCTCAAACAAATTGAAGTGAAGATAATGAGCATAAAAAATTTATCTCTCAAAATAATATAAGTGAAGCATGAGAGAATTGACAAACTACTCGAAAAAGATATAGGTGAAGATCAAATGAGTAGTTTAGTAAATGGGTAGCTATTTGAGGACTCTCTCTTATTAAAAGTTTCATATCTAAGTATTTTATTAAAATAGCAAGCAAAACAAAATAAAATGACATTCCAACAATAGCACACATCATGTGAAGAAGCAAAAACTTAGGCTCAACCGATACTAACCGATAATTGTTGAAGAAGAAAGGTGGGATGCCTACCGGGGCATCCCCAAGCTTAGATGCTTGAGACTTCTTGGAAATATTATCTTGGGATGCCTTGGGCATCCCCAAGATTGAGCTTTCGTGTCTCCTTAATTCCTTTTATATCACGGTTTCCCAAAATCTCAAAAACTTCATCCACACAAAACTCAACAAGAACTCGTGAGATAAGTTAGTATAAATCAATGCATAACCTTATCATTCTCTACTGTAGAAAATCACCAAAAATATTATTCAACATTGCATACTAAATGCCTCTGCATATTTAATAGTCCTATCCTCAAATAGAATCACTGAACAAGCAAACATATGCAAACAATGCAAACATAACAGCAATCTGTCAAAACAGTACAATCTGTAAAGAATGCATGAATATCAATACTTATTTAACTCCAAAATTTCTGAAAATTTAACACACTATAGAAAATTTATCATAGCTTATTTTGCAGAAAGTTTTAACATTTTATCACATTCTTACTTTTCTAGGGAATTTTTGCAACAACGATAAACTTTCTATTTTGAAACAGCAACATGTAGACTTGCAAAATAAGCACGACAAAGGCTATACTTGACTTTTTTATTGAAATAAAAGATGATTTTTTTTCTAAATAACAGCAAGCAAATCCTAACAAAAAATGGCACTCCAAGCAAAACTCATATCATGTGACGGATGAAAATATAGCTCCAAGTGAGGTTACTGATAATGTTGAAGACGAAAGAGGGGATGCCTTCTGGGGCATCCCCAAGCTTAGTTGCTTGGATCTTCCGTGAATATTACTTTGGGGTGCCTTGGGCATCCCCAATCTTAGGGTAATGTCACACCTTATTCTCCTCATATTGATATCTCACCCAAAACTTGAAAACTTCAATCACACAAAACTTAACGGAACTTCGTGAGATAGGTTAGTATGATAAAGCAAATCATTCACTTTGGTAATGTCAAAGACAAGATTCATAATTGTTCTCAAACAATTCCTACTGTACCTTATCATTTCCATAATTTATATTTAGCAATATAAGCCATAGAAACTAGGAAACAAGCAAACTATGCATTGAAAACAGAATCTGTCAAAAATAGAACAGTCTGCAATGATCTGGACAACAACCATACTTCTGCTACTCCAAAAATTCTGAAAAATTAGTAAGACCTGAGAAATTTAAATATAAATCTTGTGCAAAAATAATCAGGATTTTATCACGCTTATGTAGAAAATGAAAATTATTTTACTAGGCGCAAAAGTTTCTGTGTTTCAGCAAGATCAAATCAACTATCACCATAGACCATCCCAAACGCTTTACTTAGCACTTTATTGGAACAAAAGCTATAAAACATGGTTACTAAAGTAGCATAATCATGTGAAGCCACAAAAACAGTAGGGGTAAATGTTGGGTTGTCTCCCAACAAGCACTTTTTTAATGCCTTTTAGCTAGGCATGATGAGTTCAATGATGCTTGCATAAAATATAAGAACTGAAACATGAAAAAGAGCATCATGAAGCATATAACTAGCACATTTAAGTCTAACCCACCTCCTACGCATAGGGATTTTGTGAGCAAACAATCCATGGGAGCAAGAATCAACTAGCATAGGAAGGCAAAACAAGCAAAAAATCAAGATTTTCAACACATAGAGAGGAAACTTGATATTATTGCAATACCTAAAAGCATATGTTCCTCGCTCATAATAATTTTCAGAAGCATTATGAATGAATTCAACAATATAAATTTCACATAAAGCATTCTTTTCATGACACGAAAGCATAGAAAATTTATTACTCACTCGTACGCGTCGGTGCTATACAAACGGTTTTTAATCCCTTTCCGCGACGACATTTGCAACCATCGCCTAGTGAGTGATGGTGGTAGGGGTCCTTCCCACACGACTCAGAAACCATCGGGGATATGCCCTCCTGACACACACGCTCGGCAAAATGAGGTCGTGTGCGACCGGCGAGTGCTCAAATATGGAAATATGTAGAGTAGGGCTAAAATACAATTATACTGGTGAAATTGTTTCCGGTCACAAGTACATCCCACATAGTCAGTCCCCGCTAAACGTTTCCGTTCCTATGTACATCCCACACAGTCGCTCCAAGGAAAACGTTTCAGTTCATAGGTACATCACACACAATTTTTCTCGTTAAATCGTTTGTGATAGCGTTGCCATTGCACACGATATTAACAATTTTATCATTTGCGTTATTGAATGCATCACACACGGTCCGTAGAAGAAACTGTGTGGCAAAGGATGTCCATCACACACAGTTTTTATGCGGTAAACATTTGCGCAAGGTGGCCTAACGCAAACAGTTTTCAAGAGAAGGTCGTGTGTGATTGTTCATTGATCCAACACAGTTTATTACTAGAAACTGTGTGCGTTGCCTGAGGTCATCGCCCATGGTATTTTTTCAATAACCGTTTGCAATAGCAAAACCAAATTAGCAGGCTAATTCGCCATTAGCAGGCTAATTGCCCTATTATTAATAATCCATTTATTAATCTAATTGACATTCATATTAAGCACATAATATATTTCATTTCCATATTAAGGAAACAGAATTTTAGAATTGAAATACATCAGAGTACAACATGATATAGCTTCAGCACTTACCTACCCCATTACACAACTGCACCAGCACCAAGTTTCACATGCAACATATAGAACCTTTCGAAATTAGCATCATAGACGGTATATAGACAGATGCATCTCATCTGGAAAACTGCTGAAGCGGAAGGCGAATATTGATCCTTCATTCATGTTGAAGGTCTTTGCAACTTTATGCCAGTGCATGTGGATGATTGACCGTCCATCCTTCGTCCTCTACAGAAACACTTCAATATTGAACCGTGGGTGTTGTATGAAAACCTTCCTCGCCTCCTGACCATAGAGGTGATTTGAGAGATAATCATCAGTGAACTGCTTTGGAAAGGCCTAAAAACAAGGATCTGCATAAATATCTTCTCTATATTGGAAATGGGGAAAAGGAATAAAAAAAGGCAAGGTATAATAGTTAGTACCATCTTGTAGTGAACTGATGTCTTCTTCATTGTGCAGACAAAGCTCTTGTTGTTTTTTGTCGCTAATTTCATTATCCTAACAACCTTTTTGAGTTTTTTGACTTGATTGATATTCATGGACAACTCATTTCTCATATGCATAAAGGGTCGAACAGTGGGTCAAAACCGCTGACAGCAGGACCTACATGTGCAAGACCAAATTGTTAAAAACCTAAATATTAGAATGGTTCCTGCAATTGCACAATAATGTGCTATTAGACAACGGACCATGCACGTGCAGTTAACTAAACACCACAACAAATGAACCAAACATTAACTGAGCACCACATTGCACAATATAACATACTCCTAATAGAAGATCGGACAGTTAACCAAACCAAGCATGCTTAACAACTTGGAAATATAGCAATTGTATTTGTTTCTCATGTATTTAGTATAGCCAAATTCGATTTATTTCTCACATGGTATACAATAACAGAATGCACCCACAACAATTGAACATCACATTGCAGAATTGAACCAAACAGTTAACTAAACACCATAACAAATGAACCAAACGTTAACTGAGCACCACATTGCACAATATAACATACTCCTAACAGAAGATCGGACAGTTAACCAAACCAAGCATGCGAGACAACTTGGAAAATTGCACCCTGAAGAATTGAACATCACATTTGCAGAATTGAACCAAACAGTTAACTGAACACCACATTGCACGACATATAGAACATATACTCTAGAGCAGAAAATTGCATGGTAAAAGTAGATAGCACAATTCATTAGAATTTGTGAAGGAAAGGCAGTAGCTAGCAAACTGAACATGGGTCCTTATAGTGAGCTAATAAGACAAGCTACTCCTCATTGTCAGATATCAATGACGATTGGCTCCTTGGACATGGAAGAGGGTGAGGGCTCCGCTTCGTGGGTGCCCTTGTCGTAGTGGTGAGTTGCCTGAGCCGCTCTGGGCACCAACCTACTGGCTCTCGAGATGAGGTAAGCACGTGCATGCTGAGAAAACACCTCGTAGTCTTTGTCAAAGGCACCGATGGTGGCCTCGAGAAAATGCCAAGAACTGTCATTTAAAGCAACCAACTGCATCACGACGTCGACGGTGGCCTCAACGACGAGGTGCTCCTCCAAGATCTGGGGGTCGGCACGAATGGCAGCCATCACGACCTCATCCGCATGTGTGGCCACGATTTGCTTCTCCGCTGCCAAATGCTCCTTGAGATCCTAGCTATACTGAGTGCACCATGGCTTAGGGCGGCGCTTATTTGGTGGAGGGGTCGGTGATTTGGGTGGAAGGTGTCGCGCTCGCGCCGGTGGTCGGGGCATGTGGGATGTGGAGGGAGGAGGAGGATGGGGGTCGGGTGTGTATTACCTGCCTGGATAGGCGAGGCCGAGGAGCGTGAAGGAGGGTCGCCGGTGAGGAGGCGGCGCTGCAAGCAAGGAGTGAAGGTTTCAACATGGAAAGGAAGGTGGAAATAGGGGAAATGTGGCTTTTGGTAAGGGGAGGGGGTAGATATTTCCGCGGAAGCCGAAAATTTGGAATCACTTCAGCGGAAAAACTGCCGCGCAAAGTGTCATCAGACACGGTCCCTTATTCACAGTGGGCTGTGGACTGTAGCCGTCGCACCTTCTCGCGTAAGCCGGATGCGTACTATAATCCGACGGTGCTCCAAGATATTTTGTGCTGCATCTCACACGGTTGGTGATAATAAACTGTGTGGGATCTACTTGATTTTTCGTCTTGATTTGTATTACATAATGGGATCACAACGGCAATGGACGGTGTTTGAATTGCTAGACCTTTTATCTGCAGTGAACATGCAACTATATGTGTGTCATAAAAATTGGAATTATTCAGGGTTCATTGAGTAATTTTATACAGTAAATTGGTTTTCCAGCCATTTCAGGTGCACAATTCAAAATTAAAGCACATGCACATGGTCTGGTGCACCAACATGGGTTGTATAATCATATATGTGTCCATGGGTTTATGCTTATGTCTCATGCAAGAAATGGGTATGTATTTCAAACACCACGATGTCGTGGCTCTCCGGTAAATGTTGAGGTACTTGCTTTTGTAATTCTAGTAAATCCAAAACCCGTCTGAAATTCATGAACCTTGGCATGCTATCATGGAATGGCATCAACATCCTGGGGTAAAAAATAATGTACCATTTGGGACAGGTTGTGGTATAAGCTTCTCACAAACCAGAGCTTCTCACAAGAAAGTCTCATGGTTCTGTTAGGGAAACGTGCCACCTTTGTGGACAAAACGATATTCGTTGCCTCTTCTTCATTTCAATTTTTTTCCTGGTGTCAACATAGAACAACAGGAGTGTCGTGTTAAATTTTGGATTTTTCGGGGATCGTTTGGGCATTTTTATACGTTAATTGAGTTTTCTAGGCATTTATGTGCATAATTAAAAATTGAACTGCATGCACGTGCTCCGTCCATAAAAACGGGTTGCAAAAAATGTTTGTCCTTGGTTGCATGCTTAGGTCCCATGCAAGAAATGGGAATGAATGTCAAACACCCCCCCACGGTCACTCGGTCGCCGAACATTGAGATACATGGTTTTTAAATTCTAGTAAATCCAAAGCTCGTCCGAAATTCATGAAACTTGACATGCTATCATGGAGCAGCATCAACATGCCGTGGTAAATTTTTTGTCCCATTTGGGGCATGTTTGGGGATATGCTTCTCACAAACTAGAGCTTCTCACAACAAGCCTAATGGTTTCGGTAGGGAACGTTCCACCTTTGGGGACGAAACTATATCAATTGCCTCTTATTGCTTTCAAAAAAAATTCTCGTGTCAACATAGAACAACAGGAGTGTTGTGTCAACTTTTGGGATTTTTCGGGGTTCGTTTGGACATTTTTATGCATTAATTGAGTTTTCAATGCATTTATGTGCATAATTCAAATTCGAACTACATGCACATGTTCTAATGCATATAAATTGGTTGAAAATTCAAATTTGTGCCCTTGGTTGCATGCTTAGGTCCCATGCATGAAATGGGAATGAATGTCAAACACCCTGCCACAGTCACTCAGCCACAAACATTGAGATACCCAATTTTTAAATTCTAGTAAATCCAAAGCTCGTCTGAAATTCATGAAACTTGGCATGCTATCATGGAGCAGCATCAACATGCCGTGGTAAATTTTTGGTCCCATTTGGGGCAGGTTTGGGGATATGCTTCTCACAAACCAGAGCTTCTCACAACAAGCCTGATGGTTTCGGTAGGGAATGTTCCACCTTTGGGGACGAAATGATATCCATTGCCTCTTATTGCTTTCAAAAAATTTCTCGTGTCAACATAGAACAAAAGGAGTGTTGTGTCAATTTTTTGGATTTTTTGGGGTTCGTTTGGACATTTTTATGCATTAATTGAGTTTTCAATGCATTTATGTGCATAATTCAAATTTGAACTACATGCACAGGTCTAATGCATATAAATTGCTTGAAAATTCAAAATTTTTCCCTTGGTTGCATACTTAGTTCCCATGTAAGAAATGGGAATGAATGTCAAACACCCTACCACGGTCACTCGGGCGCAAACATTGAGACACCTCGTTTTTAAATTCTAGTAAATCCAAAGCTCATCTGAAATTCATGAAACTTGGCATGCTATCATGGAGCGGCATCAACATGCCGTGGTAAATTTTTTGTCCCATTTGGGGCAGGTTTGGGGATATTCTTCTCACAAACCAGAGCTTCTCACAACAAGCCTGATGATTTCGGTAGGAAAAGTCCCACCTTTGGGGGCGAAACGATATCCATTGCCTCTTATTGCTTTCAAAAAAATTCTCGTGTCAACATAGAACAAAAGGAGTGTTGTGTCAATTTTTGGGATTTTTCGGGGTTCGTTTGGACATTTTTATGCATTAATTGAGTTTTCAATGCATTTATGTGCATAATTCAAATTTGAACTACATGCACATGCTCTAATGCATATAAATTGGTTGAAAAATCAAATTTGTGTCCTTGGGTGCATGCTTAGGTCCCATGCAAGAAATGGGAATGAATTTCAAACACCAGGGCACCGTTGATTCCCCGCAAAACATTGAGATACTTTGTTTTTAAATTCTAGTAAATCTAAAACTCGTCTGAAATTCATGAAACTTGGCATGCTTTCATGGAATGGCACCCGACATGCTGTGGTATTTTTCGTGTCCATTTTGAGAGAAGGTGCACTCGAATAACAGCCAACAAAGGCATTTTGAAAAAATAGCTGTCACTTTAATATCTCAAACGTTTGTATAATTCAAATCGTGTGCGTTCTGCTGACCATTCATGTGATGCCACGTGTCTTTGTTTTAATGGCTATAGGAGGTGCCGTGCGGACAGCTGCTTGACCTTGACTGAACGGGAGGCGTGCGAGCGGAGTCCGGTGCGCAGACTGACCGAGAGGCGTGCAAGCTGTCCTCAAATGCGCTGGCTCACCGGGAAGCGTGCGAGTTGTCCGCTGCGTAGGCTCACTGGGAAGCGTGCCCTTTGACTTCCATGGTCGCCCGCCTTCCTCTCCATTAATGGCGCCCGAGCCACTGTTTAATACGGGCGGCCTTACTGTCCGCCTCACATTCCCTTCCCTCCCGCAGACCTCCACCGACGCCATGGCATAGAATGATCATTTGCCACTAGTCTTCAAGTTTGGTGAAGTCGACTCCGAGCCAGAGGAGATAGAAAATAAGTAGGAATGGGGCCTCATGGACATGGCCCAGAATGACCTGGCCACGGCGGTTGCTGCCCCCGCTCCCGTCCCAGCTCCCATCCCCACGCCCGCGCCAGTGACCATCCCCGTAGCATTGACAGGCTGGTCGCCGAGCACTATCGCAGAGCTGGAAGCCACGGGCGTCAGCGAGGTCTCCACGGACCCACGCGAGCTCGTGTACATGCCAGCACTAGCGCTCGTGCCCGGGCGTGCCCCACCACACACCGTGGCGCCGGCCCCCATGCGTTTGGCTGCACCCGCCACGCCCGTGCCCCTGCCCGTGCGTGCCCCTCCACCCACCACGGTGCCGGTCCCCGTGCGTTTGGCTGCACCCGCCGCGCCCATGCCCATGCGCGCGCCCCCCTCAGCGACATGGGACGCTGCCATCGACTGATGACCCACCAGTGTAGGGGATCTATCGTAGCCTTTTCGATAAGTAAGAGTGTCGAACCCAACGAGGAGCAGAAGGAAATGGTAAGCGGTTTTCAGCAAGGTATTCTCTGCAAGCACTAAAATTATTGGTACCAGATAGTTTTGTGATAAGGTAATTTTTAACGAGTAACAAGTGATAAAAGGAAATAAGGTGCAGCAAGGTGGCCCAATCCTTTTTGTAGCAAAGGACAAGCCTGGACAAACTCTTACATAAAGAAAAGCGCTCCCGAGAACACATGGGAATTATCATCAAGGTAGTTTTCATCATGCTCATATGATTCACGTTCGGTGCTTTGATAATTTGATATGTGGGTGGACCGGTGCTTGGGTGCTGTCCTTCCTTGGACAAGCATCCCACTTATGATTAACCCCTATTGCAAGCATCCGCAACTACAACAGAAGTATTAAGGTAAACCTAACCATAGCATGAAACATATGGATCCAAATCAGCTCATTACGAAGCAACGCATAAATTAGGGTTTAAGCTTTTGTCACTCTAGCAACCCATCATCTACTTATTACTTCCCAATGCCTTCCTCTAGGCCCAAACAATGGTGAAGTGTCATGTAGTTGACGTTCACATGACACCACTAGAGGAGAGACAACATACATCTCATCAAAATATCGAACGAATACCAAATTCACATGACTACTTATAGCAAGACTTCTCCCATGTCCTCAGGAACACACGTAACTACTCACAAAGCATATCCATGTTCATAATCAGAGGGTTATTAATACGCATAATGGATCTGAACATATGATCTCCCACCAAATAAACCAACTAGCATCAACTACAAGGAGTAATCAACACTACTAGCAACCCACAGGTACCAATCTGATGTTTTGAGACCAAGATTGGATACAAGAGATGAACTAGGGTTTGAGATGAGATGGTGCTGGTGAAGATGTTGATGGAGATTGACCCCCTCCCGATGAAAGGATCATTGGTGATGACGATGGTGATGATATCCCCCTCCCGAAGGGAAGTTTCCCCGACAGAACAGCTCTGCCGGAGCCCTAGATTGGTTCCGCCAAGGTTCCGCCTCGTGGCAGCAGAGTTTCTTCCCGAAGGCTAGCTTATGATTTTTTCCTCGACGAAAGACTCCATATAGCCAAAGATGGGCATCAGAGGGCTGCCAGGGGGCCAACGAGGCAGGGGCGTGCCCAGGGGGGTAGGGCGCGCCCCCCACTAACGGACTGTGATAAAGGTGGCAACAGTTAAGCCCAACGTGACTTTGGGCCTGTTAAAGGCCTGTCATAATTCGACCCGTTGATGTCTGTACTAAGCTTTCGGCCTCTTAAAGGCCCATGATATCAGTGGGCCAACTAAGGCCCGAGATATGTTTCGGCCTGGTAACTGCGTGTGATATAACTGGGCCCAAAAAGGCCCGGTCTACATTTCAGCCTGCTGAAGGCCCGTCGACGACTAGTGAAAATTGAGGCGCAACATGCATTTTCACCCTGCTAAAGGCCCATGGTTTCATCTGGGCCGTAACAGGCCAGTACAATATTCAGCCTGTTAATGGCCCAACGCTACCTAGGCCAAACTAAGCGCTGGGTCCACAAAAGGCCCAACTAAAATATAGGCCGGTGTAAGTTGTGGGCCTCGCGCAAAGTGTGAATGCCCCAATCATTCGGGCCCAAGAAAGATGCAGGCCGGCCCAATTGTGGCCCGCTAAAAACCAGGCCCGTTAGAGGCGAATGTTTCGGCCCGGACGACTACATCTAGTTTTTTTCAGATAGCGAATGATGGCGGTAACTAGTAGGAATTAAGAACAAACCTACTCTATACAATAAAGAAATTATGGCATAGTAACTAAGAATAAACCTACACTATACAATAAAGGATTTATGGTATATTACATCCACTCGGCATCGAAGTTCGCCACCAGTGATCATAAAGCACAACGAAGAAGTAGATTGCAGAAACTGGGCACCATTGCAGCGTAACAAAATAATACTGAACCGAGACCACTTCCAAGACAGTTCAAGAAAGGTTACCCTTGCACGGGAACTGCTGCGCAAGCTGCTGAGCAAGGCTGTGAGACCGGCCTAGCATGTCGGTCATAGCTTCCAGGTGTAGTTGTTTAGCGATGAGGTTCTCATTGGTGTTCTCCGCAATCTTTCTTAGAGATAGGACTTCAAGTCGAAGTTGAGTTACAGAATGCCTTTCCGCTAGAACTTGGGACTGAAGAAGTCAAACTGATTCAGAGAACGAATTTTGTGAGCTTGTTTGACTGCTAGTCTCAAGTAACTTGAACACTACATCAAGACAAGACTTTGGGGTTGTCTCACTATCTTCAAGATGTTTTGCCTTCTTTGCTGCAATATATGTTGGGTTTGTCTCAAAGCCTTTAGCAGACTTGTTCATGCCATCAGGCATATCACCCTGAAACAAAGCAGAGAGATGACATGTTTTGCACATGTATAAACAAAGATGATAACTGTGCTGTCAATTCCATCCAATTTCAAATTAGAAAATAAAGAGTAAGTTCAAAATATCAATAGCATAATTTGGCATTGTTCATAATGCGGGGAGCTTCACCACACTACTGGATTACCATGTCAACATAACAAGCATAGATGAAGGGCAAGAAAATCATTGTATCTATTTTGGTTAATGTGCATGGCATGTTGTTCATATCATCAGCCACATCAGTAAGATAAAACAGGAGATGACAAGGTGCAAACATGGGCTGCTTCACCACACACTGGATTATAGATCCACAAAAACAAGCATACCTATAGGGAGTATTGAGTAATGTGCATGGTATGAATAAGGAATTTGGTTTTACAAGTAAAACTTATAACTTACGGTTCTTGTGAACATGCATTTTGGTAGAAACAGCAAACTAAACAGCAGTAAATGATAGCGAGTATGAGAAAATTAAACAGCAATTGAGGATAAAGGCTTTAGAAGGACTGGCTTACATTAACAGTTAACACCGGCTTTATAATGCCCTTCGCCATGTCAAGGGAAGGATAACTCAAGAATTTCAGCATAGAATCTTCTTCATAAGCATTGCCTGTACTCTACATTTTGTAGAGAGTAATTATAGATATGATAATACTCGAAGGGATAGATGATAATGAAGATAAGATGCAGATTGATGCTACATAATCAACTACCAATCCCTGGAAGTACAAGCGTTACAGGACAAAATGTGCTGACAAGAGCAATGGGCTACACTTCTGCACTGGCATTGTCTGTGTATTCTACTTTTTGGTAAGATTAAATATAGGTCTAACATTTTTTAGTAAATGGTGGGTGGGGGAGATAAGATGCAAAATGCTACGCAATGAACTAATCCCTCTTCCCATAATACAAGAGTGTTTTGAACACTGGTGTACTGTACAAAACGTTCTTATATTATGGGACGGGGCGAGTAGCTGTTAATGTCAGTACAGTGATAGACGATGTCCAGTCCTTACAAGAGGACTCCAGAGCTAAACCTCTTCAA
This sequence comes from Triticum urartu, assembly GCF_003073215.2. Classification (NCBI taxonomy): domain Eukaryota; kingdom Viridiplantae; phylum Streptophyta; class Magnoliopsida; order Poales; family Poaceae; genus Triticum; species Triticum urartu. Next base: position 490,947,462 of record NC_053028.1, on the reverse strand, counting down.
AAGCATTGGGTTGATTCTAAATTTATGTAAGAGTCCATACGGATCTTATAATGTCCATCAGATGGACGATAACGAGGCTAATATGTGCAGTGATGCTACATAATCAAACAGCTATGAAAGTAAGTATGGTCATACAGGGCAAGAGGTACTCACAAGAGCAATGCAGTGTGCAGTATAGTTGCAAGATTCTGTGGTCCCTTGAAAATGAATGTTCTTCTCATAACAGTTTTCGTACAAGTGAGACGTTAAGGCAAATGCAGAAATTTAGTTCAAATTGTGATGTGATATCATAGACAGTACCTTACGCTGCAGCCGAGACCATTGTGTAACAAGATTATTCCAGTCACTGTTAGATAAATGTAGCACCGGAGACTTTACAGAAATTTCATTTAGAGGCTTGCCATCAAAGTGCGCTTGCCTCAGGTAGGAACGATACTTCATCAATGAGTGCTTGAAAAGCGCAACCAACCCTTGCTCATCTTCACAATCCAGTTTGGTCCTCGCCTATTTAAAAGAATGAAATCTTGTGTCTTCTGTCAGCAGAAACATATGCAATAATGACCATGAATAACATTAGTACATTACTTACCCGTAAGTTGCAGAGGAAAACTGGAAATTGTTCTGTGTCTGCGGTATAATCTTTCCATGAAGGAAAGATGCCCACAAAGTTCCTGACAACAATATAAGCTTCGTCTTCTGAACTAGGAAGAAATGGAACATGGGTCCTATTTGCTGCAATTGGGTCTCTCTCTGGTTTGAAAAATGATTTGGCAACTGGATTTGGTGTACTCTTTGCTGGAATGGGGGTTTTGCGTCGTAGAGCTGGTGCTAGGTCAACTGGCATAATCATATTGTTTGTTGCAGCTGGGGTCTACTGAGTTGGGGCATCAGAAATGACCAGAGTAGTAGGGCTAGAGTCTGCTAGAGTTGGGGGGTTTTGTGGGTCAAGTGATATTGCAACTACACCTAATGGGCTATTTGATTTATTAGGTGCCACTACCTTTTCCAAATACTTTGCATGTGCTCCTCCACGATCAGCAATCGCCCTCTTCCTTTTGAACGTCTGATACACACGAACAACATTTGAATGGATAAATATGGTATGATGACAGATGGAATATGTACTGAAAATGGATAGGCAGGGCGTATTCACATACACATAGTGTAAACTAAGCTAATGGCGGTTCAACAAAGTAGAAGCAATGCAAAGCATCAGTTGCAAGATAAGTGCGACCAATATAACCTTGGAAAGTTAGAGCATGCACCTTGATGGGTGAATAAGATAGGGCATCTTACTCTGACTCCTCCACTAGGGAGCTACATTGACTTAGGTCTCCCTCTAGCTCAGAATCACTGTTAGGATCATATTCTGAGCATGAATCTGTAGGTGGAGAGCGTTTGCATTGCGTTGCATCCAGACTTGATTTCATTCCCTTAATGCCAAGTTTGACACCCATGGCATTGTTCTGCTTTATTCTTTTCATGCGCGCAAGCTCATAATCATTATGATGTTGTTCAGAATCTGAGATTCATGAAAACATAAAAAGTAGTCAGATTCGTTATGGAATGCATTGCGGATTAAACTCGAAGAGCGTCTCCCTATAAACCCTTGCATATGCAAAGTTCACCCCCCAATCGTGCTGACCAGACCACACACAGAAATACAAACCCCTTATGTCTCTATAACAGGCAGACACACATTTCAAAACTGGAGTAGGAACATTAGAATCATATGAAATTCGTATTTGAACAAATAAACTAGGGAATTATGAGTGGCATAATGTTTAGCTTCAAGGGTGGAGTGTTGGTAGTGTGATACAAAGCAAGTAGGCAGATTGTATTCCATGTAAAAGATCGAAGCCTATGTAAAATCTTGTAGCGACCAGACCTCAAACAGTCTGATCTCTGTGCTCCGGTGTCATCCCTGGATCAGTAATGCTGACACCACACAGTACTCGGAGGATTTATAGCAGAGTAGCAATCACACACTTATTACATCGAATGTCTCAAAAGAGAACTTATTACAATAAATATGGCTTAAGGCCATCTAATAACGATAACAGCGGAAGGCTTGGAAGATAAGTGAGTCCATCAACTCCAACGGCATCACTGAGTATAGAACCACGACCTAAAAACTCCTTAATCGTCGTCTGAAAAGTCTACAACATTAACGTTGCAGCTCGAAAACGGGTCAGCACATGGAATATGCTGGCAAGGTAACACATAGAGAGTAATGGAATGAAACAGTTATACTATATGCATATTTGGCTGGTGGAAAGCTCTATGGTTACAGTTTTGCATAAAGCTAATTTTTCCCTACTTCAAAGGAATAAAATTTTAATTACTATCAAGGTGGTTGTTAAACATTGAGAATGGTTGACAGCATTCTCAATCCCAATTAAGCATCATCATTAAACATAACCCAACAAAATTAATTTAGAGTAACATGTTGATATTCACATGATAATCCAAGTACTAGATACTCAAGATGTCCATAACCGGGGACACGGCTAACCATGATTAGTTTTTTACACTCTGCAGAGGTTTGCGCACTTTTCCCCACAAGACTCGATCGCCTCCGTTTGTTTTCTTGCACTACATGGTGTTTGAGAAGACGGATGACCGAGACATAGTCTTTCAGAAGCGCTAGCACCTTACGATCGGGTAGACCGTACCACCTACATCCCCTACATCTGCTAGTCTACCACTATAAGAGTTCGCACAACTTAGTCAACTATGCTAGAGCCCATAATAGCTTGTGGCTGCACACGGAAGTTTCTAGTATGAATAGTCTCATGATCCCTTTGAGCCTAGGTGGCGGTCCAAAAGAAAACATGCAAGTCCTGGAATACCCAGGTGCCTCAATCCACCTAGATGTGTGTTTAAGTTGCCACCTTAGATAAACCATTAATTATCAATCTCACATCTGTCATGGATATCACTCACCCAATCCACGTCTACTACCATAGCATGGCATAATAAGCAAACATAGAAGTAACTCCCAAAGGTTTGATAATAAATAGGTAATAGGTACTACCTCATCTACTTCCCATCCCACAATTTAATTAGATCCTAATCATGCAATGTGTGAGGATTGATCTAATGCAATAAAACTGGGTAGTAGAAAAGGTATGATCAAAGTGTTACTTGCCTGCTGATGATCCGGGAAACCTAGCGATTCGAAGTAACAGGCGGCGCACTCCGGATACTCTATCGCAGACAAACAAACAAGCATACAATAAGTACTCAACTAATGCACAGGTAAAACTCAAATAAGAGATCTAACCAGAAGGTTCAACTTAAGAACTCCGGTTGGCAAAAAGAATCAAATCGAACGAAGCAACGAAAGTCAAACGGCGGAAGAAAACAACTTCGTTCTAGTAATCTGGATCTAGGGAAAATTTTACAGTAGCAAAATCTTGTTTAAGTTGGTTAAACGGATAGAGGGTTTCGAGACGAAACTCTAGGCGCTTGAATCGCCTGATTCCGATAAACGAGCGAAAAGTTAAACTAAAACGAAAATCGGATCAGGAATCGCAATCAGAAAAATCGCGGATTTAATCCGAGAAAAAGAAAAACGACGAATGCTCGCTAAAATGAATAAACCGGAAAAACCGATCTATTTAAAAAAACCGAATCTATTAAACCGATGAAAACTGATTGGTTTTTTTTAAACCGAAGGCACGAAAAATGAGGCGCGGCGGCGAACCTCGGCGGCGGTGGCAGCGGCGTCCGGCGACGGCGGCGCGGGGCGGCGGCGGGCAGCGGCGGCGGGACCGGGCGGCGGCTAGGGTTGGGGGCTGGGGCGGCTAGGGTTCCCCGGGGCTGGGCCTCGGCTTATAAAGCCTAGTCGGGCCAGAGTCCTAGTCGGACACGGCCTGTTAGGTCGGTTCGTTTTTTTATATATTTATTTCCGCTCGGAAAAAAAATAAAAAGAAATACTAAACGGACTCCAAAAATCCCGAAATAAATTTTCCCGGGCTTCTAAAATCAAGCCTGACAAAGCGAACATTTATTTGGGGCCTAAATGCAATTTTGAAAAATGCACATTTTTCCTAAATTCAAATAAAACACCGAAAAACTCCGAAATAAAATCTTGTTTGATTTTATTATTAAATCCTCAATATTTCTCTATTTTGGGAAAGTCATTTTATTCCCTCTATCATATTTTTGTAATAGAAATAATTGATGATAAAATAAATAAAATCAAATGATCATATTCTCAAAATTTGAGAAAACTCAAATATGAAAATAACGAAATCCCCAACTCTTTCCATGGGTCCTTGAGTTGCGTAGAATTTTCTAGGATCATCCAAAATGCAAAAATATGATATGCAATGATGATCTAATGTATAACATTCCAAATTGAAAATTTGGGATGTTACAAATCTAGAAATGACACTTTCTTTATATGCAATGCAGTGTTCATTGCCCACACATGATGGAAGAGATCACATAAAGAAATACTATTCACTCATGTCTACGGTTCCAGTATTTAGAAACAGGGTGGTCCACCCTAAAAGAATATTGACAACAAATATGACAGGGCAAGCATAGATGTAGTGAATCAATCATTTACTCGTGAGCTTACTAGGACAAGTATGCAGAATTGTAACTGCAGTAAGAGACCGTCCAAAATCCTCCTAGAGTCATGTCGTCCGGGGACGGCAAGTCGCCAGCGAGGCAGGCGGCTGGGGGCGAGTAGAGATCGGAAGCGCACAGCAGAACATAGGGGAATCGGGTCCTCGGACGACCCAAAATCCCAGGGTGGGCCGGCCCACCGTGGGCACCCTGTTGAGATACACACCCGAGCGGGGAACATGCATTTTAGAAACTAATTTAGGAACATTTAGCTGACCAATTAAACGACTCTATTTTAATAATATCAGATTCGTATTTGAACAACTAAGCTTGTTTAGCTTGATGGGTGGAGCAGTGCTATTATGACACGAAGCACGTATTCTGATCTTATAGTGATCATAAAAGGGGGAACTCTAAGCATATTTTTTATAGAAAAAGTGGGTTTCCCCTCCGATTTATATTAAAGAAACCACCACGGAACCAACATGATCAATTAAACCGTATTATGACTGTGCCATAGCAAATTTGAAGCTGCAAACCGGAGAAATGATATTTAGCAGCCATTGTTTGCTTCAAACTAAGAACTAAATTCTAAGAGCTGAAGAGAAAGTAGAGTAACCAAGTTAAGATCTATTTTCTGGTTGAGATCAAAAGGTTGAGGAGATATGAAGTACCACCTCTCTTGCGGTGCCGTGTAGGCATCGGGGGTGCGATGGCTGTCGGTGGCGTTGAAGCAGATCTGCGACGGTAGATGGGTGCATCGGGGGATAAGTCCCGTTGCGGTGGAAGAGAAGGTCATGTGAGAGGCACCGGCAAAGAGGACAATGTCTCCGATGAAGCGAGAGGACGTGATGCAAGGCTCTTGGTCCGTCGCCGTGGATGAGAAACGTCCATCTCTAGCAGTGGACGACACGGTCTTGGTAGGCGCTCTGGCATGGTGGAGGACGGTGGCGATGGATGTGGTGGAGGACGACGGCGATGGATGGGGTGGAGGATGGTGGCGATGGATAGGGTGGCGGACGGAGGCTGGTGTGGGGATGGTGTTCTAGCGCGGATGGTGTATGAATGGGAAAATTGAGGGAGAGGTACGGGGAACCATGTTTTTGGGACGCGCCTGTCTGAAATATGGGAAAGTTACAAACTTAGCCCCCGTTTAAAATTTGGACGTCTCGTCGGTTGGGGATACAACGGTACTCTCGCATCTCGCTAATATTTGCCTAGGGCGATTTCTGGCGAGGAGAGGGTGGTTGGCGCCCATGGTTGGCGCCCACGGTGTATGATCAGGGCTGACAGGTAGGGCAATTGTGTCACGTCTGAGTGAAGTTACAAACCTGCTCCTAATGGAAATATTTGCCTACATCGGTTTCGGCCGAGTCGAGTTTGTTTTGCCACCCACCGTGTATGAATGGGGAAATGGAGGGAGAAACAGAGGTCTTTCAGACGAGCTTGAATCAAATGTATTTTGCCGCCCATGTTTGGCGCCCACCGTGTCGGAATGGGCTCAGAGGCGGTCGTGTCACGTCTAATTGAAGTTACTAGCCCACCCCTATTTAGAGCAGTGGAAATCGGGCCGATGGATTGTCCGTGTAATGGGTAGAGAGTAATTTCCATCTCCCAAACACTTGGCTTCGGGTAGCCGACGTGGGAGTGGACATTTTGCCGCTTCTTTTAAATTTTGGGACAATAAGCATCCACGTTTACACTGGCAACTAAATTCAAATCCATTTTGTATTCCTGTATGAATCTTTATAAATCATTCTATGTGTTTTTATATATCTTCAAAAGGATGACAAAGATGTATTCCATTGTCATATATGAATATGGTTTACAAATGCCGATACTCAAATTCAGAAGCTAGAAGCCAGTTTAAGGTGAATTCGAATATTTGGAACACTCCATGTCCAACTCAAATGTCACATGCAACATAATGTGTACTCCCATTTAGATATGTACACAAGCGATGTATCAAGATTCAAATACCGAGTCAATCAACCAAGAATGTACAAAACTAATAGACATATAAACACTTATATAGTATATGGATCAATAATATCAACTAACACACATAAGCCAGGCCGTTGTACTTCTTTTGCTACAACAACATCCTTTTTTTAGCCAAGCTACTACAACATCTTGGCCCTTTCCGATGCGTGCCACTTATGGTCCATCTATACTACTATTATTGCTGAATGCACATTCAGCCCGATTAGCATATTTGTAGGTCTGGCACAGCAATCAAAATGAAATGTCTTCGAGTCTTATCAATTAATACAGACTTGTGCTCAAATAAAATTACAAACCAAAAAACAAAAAAAAACAATTATTACATGATCTCTAAAACAAATGGTTTGATTGATTACATGAACAAATAACACAAAGGTTATTCAACGATGGAAAGAACATTTCACCTATGATTTACCAAGTGGGAATTTAATTTCCTTTTTTCCTTGAGGACCTTAACAATGTGGTCAGTCTCAGCTTGCTTCGTTTTGAAATCCACCAAATATTTAATGGTTGTCTTGAGTACTGCTTGTGATTGTGCTGTTTGCTTCCTCAACATGTCAACTTCATCTCTAAGTGTAGAACATTTCACCTATGATTTACCAAGTGGGAATTTAATTTCCTATTTTCCTTGAGGACCTTAACAATGTGGTCAGTCTCAGCTTGCTTCGTTTTGAAATCCACCAAATATTTAATGGTTGTCTTGAGTACTGCTTGTGATTGTGCTGTTTGCTTCCTCAACATGTCAACTTCATCTCTAAGTGTAGAACATTTCACCTATGATTTACCAAGTGGGAATTTAATTTCCTATTTTCCTTGAGGACCTTAACAATGTGGTCAGTCTCAGCTTGCTTCGTTTTGAAATCCACCAAATATTTAATGGTTGTCTTGAGTACTGCTTGTGATTGTGCTGTTTGCTTCCTCAACATGTCAACTTCATCTCTAAGTGTAGAAGCAGAATCTCTTTCTACCACTAGTTTAGCCTCTAGAGCATCAGCAGTTGGCAATTCATAATGCACGATTGGGCCGGTGCCACTGCTGTGGGATGATACAACGTCCATGGGGACCTCGCTCTTTGATCTTGGGCTAACCTGTTTTGCCATTAAAGTTCTGATTGGATTCAGAAAAGTTGAAGTTGGCAAAACATCTCAACTGGGAGTTATAACAGCAAACCAGTTAAACAAACAAGGAATTAAAGAGTTTCAATTGGATGTTCAAAAGTAGTTATTAACATCATTGTAACCCGTTGTTGCAGCAGCAAAGCAGTTAAACAAATAAGTAGCTATTTAAGTTCTGGAAAACAGGTAATTCTTAACAGTAAGTATCAAACACATAGATAGGCACATTCTATAATAGGATTAACACGCTGTGGCATTATGTAATCAGTAGCAAACTAAATTAAGCCAAGCAACGTAATTGAACAATTTTGCAATAAGTGCCTAACTAAAATTCTGAGAAGCAGGTAACTGAACGTACGCTAGTTCTTTGTACAGGCACACTACAACTTCTTTTTCGCTTACAAGGTTGTATGAAAGAGTCCATGGCATCAATTGCTTGGATACGCAGTCCCAATACTTCTTTCTTCCCACACTGCATTGGTAAGTCTAATGGTTAATCTGGTAAGATGGTGCGTCCTTGATATGTTATATGAGGACGTGTAGTCAGACTATTTGTAGGCACACACATCACACTGGCTTTTACTGTATATTTCATGCGATTACTTTTGGCATATCAAGATCTAAGCAATCTACAATAGGATGAAAAGACTGGCATCCTTCACATCATTGGCGAACTCAGTTCATAGAAACAAGCAATTCAACCATTCTGTGGGTAAATCAAAAGCGCCACTGGAATATTTTTCACTACCCCAATCATACACGCCAGAAGGGGCGACGCCACCATAGGGGCTGCTAGTATGGGCGGCCACCTCGGGTGGCTGGAAAGTGTGCACCTAGTTTGAGTCGTCCAGGTTGGCCCAGGCTAGTTTTGTTCGTCCCAACGCATGAGCATGCAATGTAAAAAATGAAGAAAAATGTTTCAATTTGGATGGGCCAATAACATAAGTGCAAGGCAGGCCCTATAGCAGGCTCGCGGCCCAAACGAGCGCCTCCCATATCGATCGACACCAGGAAAATCCCAATTCATTCGCTCCAGCCTCTAGTCTGGTTCGCTCCTAACCTAGCCGCCGCTGGACAGACCGACACAGCACTTCCTCGCGCCCTCGTTGGAGGGCGGTCTCCGGGCTTCAAGAGAACGGAAGGACAAGAAGATGAAGATCCAACCCTGGGTGTAGCCTGCGTGGGAGGCAGCGGCGGCAGCACGGGCATGGAATCGAGCTTGCGCAGACGGACAGTCGCAGCTTGCAAGAGTAGCATGCACAACGAGCAGGTATATCGCATCCCTGATTATATCTAATTCAACTCTTCAATTTCTGGCCAATAGTTAAACCTGACGGTGTTGTAAAACTGTTTGTATGTAGGGAATCTATGAGAAAATGAAACCAATTTCTACTTATTTTATAACTCCCCCAATCAATACTGAACTGACTGAATCTGATGTATCTAATCAAGTTTTCGGTGCAAATATCCAAGCTCATGTTGTTCTTGAGCCTGAAGTTTCTAATGAACAGACTGCTAATGAAGGATTTGATGCAAACATTTTACATTCTCCTGGTGATGAGCATATAGTGTCTAATGAGGGATCTAATGCAAGCATTTTGCAAGCTCCCATTGAAGGATTTAGTGCCTAATGATGATCTGCTATGTTGAGAGAGATATAGAGATTTACATGCATTGATGACAAGCAAATTATAGTGCATTTTCATGGCTTGAGGAAACGTCGAGGCCATCTACCAGAAAGTCCCCGTATCATGACAATGTAGCATAAATACTTTTCTAATCTGTTGTTTGAAACTATTGGCATACTTGTGCAGGATAGATATATTGATATGTAGTTTGCGCACTGGTTATAGGTGCAATTACACTTCGATATTTTCAGCCAGAGAATGAATAATTCAAGCAGGTACATACCATGTTTGTAGTCCTTGTACACCATGTTGCATTTTGTGTTTTTTGGTGCTTGCATCATTTAGTGTTTATAATCTGAACTACTTTGGATCATTAGCTGGTTTTCAAAGTGCATGTAGCTTCACATTTCTCAAGTTATGTTGATTTCCGGCGTGCAAGTGCCTTCGTATTTTTTAAGTTAAATGTTCGCCCCTAGTAACTTGAATTCGTGGATCCGCCACTGCACACAAATCATTCACGAATGCCAGTACAAATTAAATGAAATGCAGGGACTTACGCTAGCTCATTGTACAAGCTCACTGCAACTCTGCTTGCGCTTGGGATGTTCCATGTACAAGTCCATGTTACCACCTGCTTGAATATGCAGGCCTTGTGCTCCTTGCATCCCCCTCTACATTTTTGACACGGCGAATGGTTGATCAAATAAGAGGAATCGACCTGGCCGTTGTACCGGAGGACAGATACTTACAAGGTTATACGGGTGCGCAGGATGTGTACAAGATCCCGTAGCGCCATCATGCTTCGCTAAAAAATGGATTTGCTTGTTTCAGATGATATCTCCAGAAGAAATAAGACTTAAAGTCAGAGTTGCATAGGCGTGTAAGCTAAGAGAGCAGTGAAAGGATATCCAAACATCGTCGGAACAATGCACAAGGGAGTGATGTGTGGATACCTAGTTCGGGCCAGCGTTTGGGCATGCTCGCCTAGCTAGAGTGTGGGTCACTTCAGAGCCGTTGAGGGTGATGCGCTGGCGTTGGCAGTCCGCGCACGGATGCAGATCTTGAGTGGCACCAGAGCGCTACGATGCGGTGGACGAGATCGTTGGTGAAGCCCCAGCGGCCTCGGGGGGCGGAGGTGCGACGATGTGCTCGGTGAAGTAGCCCCGGTGAGCTGGGAGACGGCGTCGATGAAGCGCACCTGATGCGGTGGAAGTTGGTGTCTGTGAGGCACGTCGGTTGCGGCGGCCGACATTCTCGGTGGACCACCCGATGTGGTGGACGAGGGTGTAGATGAGGTAGCTCCGGTGCGGTGGTGAAGCGTGACCGTCGTCTTCGTCCTCGTCCGGCACAGAGGTGGGGAAAGAGACGAGACGAGGGGCGATTCGAACTTTGCTTGGGTTGGCGGCGAATTAGGGATTTGAGCAATCTGGGCGTGGAAGGGGACGGTGGAGAAGGGAGATTTTGCAGGGCTGGAATTGGGGCCGCCAGATATTTCAATCTGAAACGTGGAAGTGTGAACTTATTTTTTCATCGTCCTTTTTTTGGGAGGAAGGGGAGGGAGGGAGGGGGGGGGTGGGAGCAGCTTCGGTGCCTTAAAGGCGCCTGCCTTTGGGTCACTGACATGTGGGCCAGCCACCTGTTGGGCCCACATGTCATAGACACAAAGGTAGGTGCCTTAAGGCACCGAAGTATTGTCCGGGGTGGGTGGGTGCTAAGCCACCGTACGACACACGCGACCACCACGACATGACCCTGGTCTGCTGGTGCGCCTACATTTGAGAGGAGATTTGAGAATGCAAACGGATCTTCTTTCATTTGCAAATGAATCTGTATGTATTACCATGCCCGTGTTTTGCTTGCAAATAATTAGTCATTCGAAATGAGATACTATAAATTAATTAATGAGGAGTTATTTGAAAAAAAACAAAATGGTATCCACGCTAATGTGGATTAGAGTGCGTGTCACATAATTAGTTATTTGAATTAGAGTGTGTGTCACATAGCGATCTCCAATTCTGACGTGGATTTCACATTTCACTATATCCACGCTACTTTTTTAATACAAATTCATATGTATATGATGAACACAATGGTAGTGAGAAAACTTTTGGATGGATTCAAACATATGACCTACAAAATAGCACAACAAATCGAGTCAATGTCAACTTTTCGAAACCTAGTATGGCACGAATTTGAAATAATTACCCATATGCATGGTCCTCGGTTCAAATCTTACAATGTACACCGAATTGAAACATCGATATTAAGTCTCATACTATCTACATTCAAATTTTTTTTTTAGCCCCCCCCCCCCCGCACACACGCTACATACTTCCTGTATCGGTCAATCTTCCTCTCCTAACCACCTTAGGAAGCTATAGGTTTCCAACACACATTCATTCTTTCTCTCCATGTTTCAATCTCTAACTCTCTCAACTACACAACCCCCAACCCCCTTTTTCCACTCTGTTACCAAATGTATTTACCTCACACACCCGCCATTGCACCCCATGCCGAGCTCTCTCTCTCTCTCCCTCTCCCTCTCGCCCTCTCGCACTAAATACATGCATTGCCTATCTAGCCCCCAACCTCTCGTGCGCACGCACGCAAGTTGTCTATCTAGGTCACTCCCTCGAGACTGTCTCACTCTTTCTTCCGCACGGCGGGCCACACTCGCTTAATCTCTCTCTCTTTATCTGAGTCTCGTTTAACCTCGTTTGCTTTCACACACAAATGATATATCTCCCTATTCGGGCCTCGATCGACACACTCTATACTCTCTCACGAAGATTGTCTATCTAGGTCAGTCCATCCAAGCCGCCCCCACTCGTTCGACCTCATGGTGGGCCACACTCACCCAATCACTCTCTCTCCCTCTCTCTTTGTATGTCTCGATTGACCTTGCTCTTTCTCGGACCAAAACAATATATCACCATGTTTGAGCCCAATTCGACCTATTCACATTGTATACTCTCTCACGCACATTGTCTATCTAGGTCACTCTCTCCAACCCATCTCACTCTTTCGATCGCATGACAACCCTATGTGATCGATTGACCTTGCTTCCTCCCACGCACAAAATATATCTACACTCTGTGACTGGATCATCTCTCAAGCTCTATCTTACAGCCCTCGCCCTTGCCAAAAGCTCAATCGGACAATATCTCTCCAGAGCATATATATCTGTTCAATGAATGTTGGACCACACTCACTTTGTCTCTCTATCTATATATCTCTCGATTGACCTTACTTTCTCACGACGTATCTTCCACACATTGAAGCTACCTCTCCATCCCTTGCAAAGCCAGAGCTATTTACATTGCGAGGGGCACTCCAACCTTGGATTAATTTATGTAGGCATTTATTCCGGTCGGTTTAGATTATATTTTCATAGCATTCGGCCCACAACTACTCCAAACACCATTGCAACCCCCGCAACTCCCCTAGTTGATTTCCCTCTGGCTTGGTCATCACTCTCTCGCACGTCCTTTCTCGCCTTCAACGTCGCACCATGGTATTATTGCAAAAAACTCTATTGTTCTCTTTAATTATTATAAATAAGCTACAAAACTACACACCGATAGTCCACTTGGAAGGGAACAAATTTCGACCCACAAATTAAAGTGCTACAAACTACACATCGAGGGCCCACATGTCATGAAACAAATTTGGACCCATATATAAGTTAAAAAAATAAAGGACGAGGATCAAACATGCGAACAGGGCCTTCAAGCTGCACGTCAATAGGCAACATACGTAGAACATCAATGTTCGTTGTACCTCCCTTTGTTCACATAATATTTTTATATTACCACAACCTATTTAATGGATAACATGTAATATTATTTTTAGTACTATTCGCCTTCACTTACTGGTGGGTTCCATGTGTGCTCTCTCTCTCTCCTCCCCTTCTGCGTTTAGACGCACGAGCAAACACGAAGAACTCGCGGGCGATGTTGCCGTTGACAAGTTACGACACCAGTTTCATGTACTAGCACCACTAGTCACTGTGTACATGCAATGCACGTTAATTTGGAAGTATATTAAGTGCATGCGGATATTAAGTAGGATATTATTTGCGTATAATTATGTGATTAGCACTATTTTTGGCATGAAATTAACTACACGCTAAACGTGTTGAGCGCTCGACATTGAAGCAGTCTAGGTCGTTGGATGAGAAGGAATACATGTGGCTTGATGATGTTTTATATTTAATTTGATATGGCTCTAGCAGAACATTCAATTGATCAAACCATAGATTTCGTTAAGTCTGACTCCGACTTCAAATTATACGACGATCTATCTAAAATAAACAGGAATGATAAACATTTGGATTTTAAGCATGGCAATCCGAACGTTTTTCATGGAAAAATTAGATTACGCGGAGGCGGCAGGGGCGTCTTGCGGTGGGAAGCGGCTCCTCTACCATGCTCTGTGTGTCATCGGGCCACTAACCGACGGTGACGGTGGCACCTTGCGCCGTTGTTGGCGTACTCCTGGACGTTGGCCTAGCTTCAAGGAAGGCCAAAATGTTCTGGACTTCGGAGCGAGTCAACTGGAGGGAGGAGGCGACTGGCGTTGGTGCAAGGAAGCGGTCGACGACGGCCATCCATGCCGCTGAGGGGGGAACTGGCATCCGCGAGGGGACAGGCGTTGTCAACGGCGCAGCGGAGACATTCATGTGCACGGGCATCGGCACGGGCGCGCATGTCAGTGCACGCGCAAGCGCCTGCGCTGGCAGGTGCATGGGCACCGGCACAGGCGTGCGCGTCAATGCACGCGCAGGCGCATGCATTGGTAGGTGCACGGGCGTGTGAAAGTCGGCGGGGACCTCGTGGAACCCCTTGGCATCAAGCTCGGCGACAATGTGCAGCTCCTAGCCCATCAATGCCATGGGGATGGGCGCTGGCGCAATCGGGGCGACGGGAGCCAGAACGGGAGCAGGGACAGGCGCGGCGTCTTCCCGTAAGGCCAGTTCAAGCTCGTCCCAAAGCACCTTATGTTCTTGAGACTCCGGCTGGGTGTCTTCCTCAAGAAACTAGAAGACTAAGGGCATACCATCATGATGCGGCATGGCGTACGTTTAGGTCAGGCTAGTTGGAGGTAGACTATAGGAGAATCGGAGAGGAAGAGAGAAGATTGTAGCGATACTGTGTAGTGCGGGGTTGATTTTAAACTGCGGCGCCGGCGATATTAAAAATGGGAGCGGTTGGGACGAAGGTGGGCGGCGGAGCCTGGTCAAAGGGCTCGCCTCCCGGTGAGCCTGCACACCGGTCTACTTGCACGCCTCCCTGTCAGCCGGCGCAGCGGTCTACTCGCACGCCTCCCATCGACTCACACGCTTACTCGGACGGCACCTACCGATGAGAAGCGGGACTCGTGGTGGCACGTAAACACCCACGGTTTCAATACTGAAAGCGTTCGCCTTAACGTGACAGGTCTTTCTTCCAAAATACCTTGGCTCTTCATTTGTGCTACTTGTCATAAGCAGCTTGTCTCAAATTGAAGAAAAAATTTACGAAGTAATATTTGTGCCATATCACGTTACCATGCTCAGTTTCAAGAATTTATGGTCACGTTTGGATTTTATGAAATTTAAGATCCAGGATTCGTAACAATATCATAACCTGCATCATGCAATAAATTTTCAAGCCATACATCTGTCCTGTTGTATTTCTTAAGAAAGGATTTGGTCAATCATTTTGCTTAGTTAGACTTCAGACAAGTTATATATGCTGAGTAAAAGGATAATCCCTCCGTACCAGTGCATTGCCTGATATATTAACTCAAGTACTAGGCACAAACAAACGGGCTCAATTCTGTGCTCATCCTGGTGTAGTAGTAGTAGTACTAGGCAATGCAGTTGATGGGTGACCTTGGCGAGCGGCGACCGAGGGAATTGAACAGTGCTCGGCACGGTAGGTAACGTTGTCTAGTTACTAAAGCATCCCTCTGATGTTCATCTGTAGTCATTATGGACCAGGGACATGAGGGCAATTTCCTAGGGCTGGAATTCTAGCCGCCAGATATTTCGACTCGAAACGCGGAGGCTCGACTGGTTGGGGTTGCCTAATGTGTGTACCACGCACGCCACCAGAAGGACGCGAGCCCGTTTTTTTAGGATCAACATGAGGCAAGGTCTGGCTGGTACACCATTGGGTCCTACCATTTGAGAATACGAAAGGAACCTTTTAAATTGCCAAACGAATCTATGTGTATTACAATGCCTGTATTTTCCTTGCAAATACTAATCTCAACGTGGTAATTGATTTATGACGAGTTGTTGAATTAGAGTGAGTTTGTGATATAGTGATCTCAACGTGGATTTCACATTTCATGGTATCCCTAGTTAGTTTTTCAATGCAAATTCAAATTTAAAAGATGAACAATACGGAGGTGAGAAAACTTTGTATGTATCAAGCATATGACCACACACACACACACACGAACACAACAACAATCCAATAAGTATAGTGCATGAATTTTTCCAAACCATGCATGTATGACACGAATTCAAAAATACTCCTTCTGTTCCTAAATATTAGTCTTTTAGAGATTTCAATAAGTGACTACATATGGAGCAAAATGAGTGAATCTACACTCTAAAATATGTCTATATACATCTATATGTGCCAGTCCATTTGAAATCTCTAAAAAGACTAATATTTAGGAACAAAGGGAGTAAAATATAATACATGCATGGTCCTCAATTCAATATTTAAAATGAACATGAAACTGAAATATGAATATGAAGTCTAGTACTACAGTACATGCAAATGTTGTGTTTAATTAGGCGGAGCTATGATTGTAGGGGGTCAACCCCTCGACCTTAGATAAAATTGTGAAGCTCTGTTTAGGGTTGTTTAGATTATATTTGTCCCCACCCTCCCAACCACCGATTGGTTGTGCACCCCCACCTCTCTTCCCCAGGAGAATATCATGTGCCCCCATACCTTAGATGCTATATGTCGATACGAGTTGCTTGGAGCTTGTAGATCTGAGATATAGCAGCTCACATGGTGTCTTAATATTTTTACAGGAAACCTTGATGAGTTTGAGAATTGCACACAATTTGTAAAAAAAACTACTCAGATGCCCTTGGATCCCATATCCAACGACCTCGAAGCTCGTATCACCATAGCATCTAAGATGAAGGAGGACATCATATTCTCCTATATGTAAGAATATGATGTGCTACCACACCTTAGATGCTTTGGTGATACAAGCTCTTCAGAGCCGTTGGATTTGTGACCCAACACCTCCTCGGTGGTTCAAATGGTTTTTTGCAGAAAAGCCCCCAAAGAGTTCGGCCACTACTTACAAGCATAAAGACTGCTCAGATGCCATTGGATCTCAAATCAAACGACCTCGAAGCTCATATCACCGTAGCATCCAAGCTGCGAGAGCACCTTATGTTTTCTCACACGGGAGAATATGAGGTGCTCCCACACCGTAGATTCTATGCTGATACGAGTTCACGGAGATCCAATGGCGCACAGTAGGAGGTTTGAATGTTTTTGCAATATACGCCTGAGAGAGTTTGGGAATTGCGCAGAAAGTACAAGTACTACGCATGTGCCATCTGATCACTAATCATATGACCTAGATGCTCATATCACCGTAGCGGGTAATTAAGCTACGGGGAGCACCTAATATGAGCAACGAGGAGCCGTTGGATCCAAGATGCAGCGGCACACCCGAGGCCTGAATGTTTTACTTGCAAAGAAACTTTGGAGAGTTTGGAAATTGCGCATAATTACAAAGACTACTCCCAAGCCATTGAATCTCACTTCCAACGGTGTAAAAACTCGTATCACCATAGCATCTAAGCTACGGGGTGGATGTGATATTCTATGCCACTATCATTTTTGTTCGTAAACTTGCAAAATACATGTAACTCATGCAGTTACTTGTCTAACGGAGCAAAGTGTTTGTTCAAAAAAACCATCCTATACTGAAATATCGGAACAACACACGGGGGTCCCACTTGTCATTAATCAAATTTGGACCTAAAACTAACAAATCTAAAAGACGAGATTCGAACTGGCAACCTGGACTACAAAGCGTAAGTCGATAGCCTGAAACAACAACGGTTGTTGGCTTTGTCCCATAACTTGATTTTATACTATATTACGTTGAGTAGAGTAGAGGGAGTGCCTCGTCAACACGTGCATGACTGTTGACTCACTTACTGGTGGGTCCCAGGTCTGTGATCTCTCTCTTCTCTCCATCGTCTAACCTTTGCACGGGCACACACGAAGAGCGGCGCTAGCTTGCCGTGGTGTTATTACAACTAAAAAAAGCTTGGAAAATAGAATAATCGCCTTGAACAAGAGACGTTGTGGCTGGTCGAGACGGAACTAACCACACCTATCCTCCGTGCCACGTTAGCATGATGAAGCTGTGCGGCTAGTGGGGTGTTTTTGACCGACTGGCTGGGTCCCTAGGTCGAACCATAGCTACTACATCTGATACAGTACATTTTTACACGCACATTTTTCCTCTATGCCGAGACATGGCGGTTTAGGGTTCCTCCCGGGTGGTGCACGCATATATTCTTCCTGGCGTGGGATGCCCTACCATGCGTTTTCGCCGAAGCAAGTAAATGAGTCGTCAAATCACGAAAGACCACCTTTCCCACGAGTACATCAGTGAAACACGGTGGCTAGCTACTTGGGCTAGTTCGACCGATTAGCTAGGTCGCCGCCACATTTGTTTTTCACCCCTTTTTTATCTACTTGTAGGCAGGTAAATTTAAATATCCACCGCGGCGTTGCTCTGGTGTTTGGGTGCGGCAGGATTTTTAGTTTTTTTGATTGACGGGAGTAGGCGCGACAAGATTTTTAATTATTTGATTGACGGGAGCAGGCGCGGCAGCAATTAGTCACGATGACTCCGCCTGTAAAACCCACTGCTCACTGATGTGAGAAGTCGTCGACTGGTGCTTTACCATAGTGAAAACCAAAAGATTCCCCGCTCCTCGGTTGGCTCCCTCCGCCTAACCATAGATTGCATTGCCTTTCAGTCATTTCGCCCCTGCATCACCAATGTCGTGCGCCTCGAGAAGCAGAAGGACTTCGGTGGTGTTTAGGCGCCCTCTGCATGGGCATGTCCATGTCTCGGCACAGCATGGCCGTTGGATCAAACTCAGACGGTGCAGATCAGTCACTGTAGCGCAAAGCGTGTGGGTGTGTTTGGTTGCATTCTCATCTCAATATAGTTGTTTCCTCTTCATGTATTTGTGTTAACCTACTAGTGTGGACTCATACACCCTTCATGCACTCTGCCAAACACCCAAAAGTGGGTCGAGAAGGGAACTTTTGCTCCCATCTCGTGCACCCTTCATACACCCTGCCTAACACTATTCATGCTTCATATGGTTCATGTTTCGTGGAGTACTGTAGCACCATACTCTCCGTGCGCTGTAGACCTAGTTCTGTTAACACTGATCTCACCGTTCATTCTCGACCGGACAGTCGAAAAAGCGGTACTATGTTACTACATTATTGTTCATATAGTTGACATGCGCACAACATCATTTGTTGTCGTCATATCTTACTACACTAGAAACAAGATTATGTAGTACTGACGTATGAACCACTGCACATGCCTAGTAGTAGGAGCACTGTGTATGTTCAAGTGGCTGCCGTGTTTCGCACTCCTCCGTCGTAAGAGTAGAAACACTTGCTGTAATCATTTTTTTCTTCAGAAAAACAGTGGACACACTCTACTGTGCGGATCCTCCTCCAACCATGCACTAAATTACTCACTTTCGCCGACGTGTGGGACAACCAGCATCGGGGTCCACCAGCCATGCACTAAATTACTCCGTAGTAGAGTGACGGTAGACTAGCCCGATCGAAGCGCCGCAGTAATGCCCAATGAGCCGTCAAATCACAAAACCCCCTCCTTTCCAGCAATAACTTGGACGGACGAAGCAACCATGATTTCACTCTTCTCTCTCAGCTTCCTCTCTAACCAACTCGCTTCTCCCTCATCTTGTTCGTCATTTCTTCAAGAAAACCCCGACCTGCTTCTGCCATTGTTCTTCTCTCCCAAAGAAGGAAAGGCGAGCGCATCAATGGTGTTGATTCTGGCCAAGGCCCGGTCTTGCAACCCCGAGACTGACCCTATAACTCCCTCTCTGTTCTTCTTTTGGGTTTGTGATTATGGTTTCTTTTCTTTTATTTCTATTTGACAGTTTCTTGATGGACGCTGGACCACCGGCCGAAGTGATGTCTATGGCTCTTGCCAAAACCGTCGAGGCTCATGGTATGAAGAAGCACAAGCACCCCGCCGAGACTATCGCAGACAAGCTCAAAGCCATCGCCCTGTCCAAACCCCCCTCTCCGGGATCCCTCATTAAGCAAGTCCAGGTAATATCTCTTCTTGACGATCTTTTTCTCGATCTTGATCGTGTTTTTTCATCTAACACGCACTACTAGTACTAGTAGTACAACTTTCTGGGTGATCTTGCATGTGATTTTTGTGTGCCAAATGACGGTTCTAAATTCCTATTTTGACCAAAACATGCGAGAGGTTGACACTGATTTCTTATAGATTACTTTCAACTACTCCCTCTGTCCCAAATTTCTTGTCTTAGATTTGTCTAGATACGGATGTATCAAGTACTTGATACATCCGTATCTAGACAAATCTAAGACAAGAATTTTGGGACGGAGGGAGTACTTTATGAACATCAATGCTACCTTTGAAGAGGGTATATTTGCCTCAGTAACTTGTGTTATGGATATTGCAAGTAATCCCTCTGCTCTCATGCCTTTGAAGACATGTTCTAGTGTCTTTGTTCACTCATTTCTGTGCATATATGTAGTCATATATGGAGTATAATATCGAAAATCATCTTATATTTCTGAATGGAGGTAGTAATAAAATATGGTTTCTGTTTGAATTAGAACCAGGTCCGAGGTGGAGATGTTCTCAAAGTCATGTCGTGTGAACTGGAAGACCTGAGCATGAGTTCTACTGCTAAACTATCCAGCTGCTATGTCCTTGTCGCCACGTGTCCTGAACTAGTGTTTTCCTATAGCATTGTTGTCTGGCGTGTTCTCGAGGCTGTACTTGACCACAATAATTTCCTGGCTGTGCCTTCGATTACAAAGGCTGTGGTTATTGTATAGCTTCCCAACAAATCTGATGCGGCCTATCTTCATCATCATGTTTATGAGTGGAAAGACCACTCTGTTAGGTTCTCCATGGTTGACGAGATGGTGATGGTGCATGTAGACATCTCTCACGAAGTCCATGGCCTAGTCAGTTGTGCGGGGTTCATCCTGTAGGTCTGTGGCAAGAAATAGTCTGCAGAGTTTAATTAGTGCAACTTTGCTTGTCTGTAGTAAGTACTATTGTTCAGTACTTGATTTGTGTTTGTGAACCCTGTATTGTTTATTAGTACTGTCGCTTTTGGTGTGTGGTCAGTCCTGAGAACGGTCTATGTTAATGTCTGTCCACTCAATTCAGTCTGTATATTTTGAAGTATCCAGATCATCTTTTTGTGAGGACGGTTTATCAATTATGGTTACACTCCAATATCTGTATGCATTGCAGGGTTTATCGCACCCACTAGGATTTTCGGTCCCATGGATGTTCGGTCCATACGATTTGTCACGACCTTTGGATTGTCCTGCTTGTGGGAGTAGGCGGGGCCCCTGCATGCCACCCGTAGTTGGACGATCAATCTTTTGTTTAGTACTTCAACATAGTGATTTCCTGGTAAGGATTCACTCGTGTCACATCAAGTAAATCTTATTGATTTACTGTCTAAATCATATTGATTTAATGTCATGTTTTCTTTCTTTTCCTGCAATTTTATGATGCAGGTTTTGCCATGTGACATTCATCACAGAATAAATAGTGTGGTTTGCTCTACGATGACTATTTTTGCAAGTTTAATTTCTTATGCCGTGTCACTAACGAAGGCACTGTCCATCACATACATTACTGGAAAAAATTGGATCAGTCTGTTGTCTGAGTACAAGCTGAATCCCTATGATGAACTGCAGTTTGGTTTAACAAAAATGCCACAATTAGTCCTTCTCGCATTTAAAAGAAATGAAGAAAAAAACTAGATCACAGTCATAGAGCCTAGTCAACTTAGAATGCTGCTCATAGCAGACCAGAGACGATCGTCGTTGTCTCGCACATCGGTACCACCTTCAGCAACAGATCACGCACCGGCAGTTGCTCTAGCACTGACAGCGACAGCAGCTCAGTCTGATCCAGCTAAGGATTGGGCACCGACCATGTCAGTGGATCAGGCTGATCTACCGAAGGATCGGGCATCGACATCAGCACCTGCTCTAACACTGGCACCAGCTCTACAAGGAGCACCATCTCCGGCAGCAGCAGCGGCTTCGGCACCTGCACCAACACTTGCACTTGCATCTGCTCCGGCCCGGGCAGCGGCAACCGAACGAGCAGTTGCACCGGCAACAGACTGTGCTGTAGTTCGCACTTCATATACCAAAGTCCTTACAAAAATCAACATGTCCACCTTCTTGGTAAGCATTGGCCGCCCAAGTGCTTCGCTGTTTTTTCTTTCCATGTTGTTTCGCATGATTCACTGTGTTGATCTAACTGTTTGGGTATGTCTTCTTGTATGCAAACAGAGAATTCCTAGAGCAACAAGGGAGTCGTTCAACAATCCGGGCGACAGCGGCCGAGTTTCTCTTACCATGCGCATCCTTGGTGTGAATGAACCTGCTTAATATATCGTAAGTACAAAGGATGGTCACATGGGGATTAATGCTAAAGTATGGTCATGGTTCAAATCTAAATCATATCTTGCGGTAGGGGATGATCTCAAAATCGAACTTTCTCGGCAAGGAGAGCTGGTCCAAATCAACTTTGAAATTCTTCAGTAGCAGCACACAACTGCCGAACTGATCTATCCTCCGAGAGATTTTGATGTAATAATATGGCATGGTGAAACAGGTGTCCTGTGTGTATAAGTAATATGACAGTATTATTTATCACATGGTATATCGTTCATAGAATTGCAACTCTCATTGCTGGTTAGGAACTGTCGTTCGATTTCATTCCAATAGCTGTTGTGCTTTATTCAATTTTGTGTATTCGCCTTGCGACAACATCTAAAACCAGCGCCGTACCGATCACTTGCAATATGAAAAGCGCTGAGGTAGAACACATGGCCCCCCAAACATGCAGGGTGGGCCTCCGGCCCAAAGTCCAGAACCGTGAGCCTGTCGGAGTATTATATTCTCAGCTGAACCCCCATAATGCTCGTGCGTTGCACGTAACATCAAGATGCATTTGTATGAGTATTTTATCTTGTGAGAGAAAAGGATGAACGAGGGAAGGCCTTATTTGAAAATGTGGAGAGGTGTGTGGGTACCTTTTTGCAAAATTGCCATAGTTTCCTTCCTATCCGTCAGATATAAATCGGACGACCTATATTGCAGGATGGCAGGCACACCATCATCACCAGCTCATCTATACTGTGTTAAAAACAACTCTGTTTTAATAATTATATATGTTATATATATTCCCCTTGATTTTTCTTATGTATAAAGTTGTGATATAAAAGATTTGTATATTTCTTTACAGAGGGAGTATCTCTCTGTCAAAAATATATTTATGTGTAACTAGTTAATCCTGTCTTTCTACTTCCTTTCGTTGATATGTGGGGCATCCGGCAACGGGGTTCACGCGCCATATGCACAAATTAGAGTGCACAACTACACGGTAGACACACACCCGGTCATAGCGCCGCAGTAATGCCCAATGAGCCGTCAAATCACAACCCGCCCTTTCCAGCTTTAGCAGTAAGCTGGACAGACGAAGCGGCAATATTTCACTTGGCCTGAATCCCCTTCTCCCTCCTCTGCTTGTTTAGAGAAAACCCCCTCTCGGCGATTGCATAGGGTTTTCTCATGGAGAACCAGGCACGAATTCTTCATCCATCCCCGATAAATCCAAGTCCCTTGGTCGCGGGTAATCCTAGGATGGCAGTCGCCGCCGTTGATGCATTTTTCTTCCTACTGAATCTAGTGTGTTTCATTTGCAGTGCCCCAAGTGCGAGGACCCTACAGGTTTTTGCGCCCTCGGCGAGACGCCACACTTGTTCCTTCTCATCCTAACACAGGATTTAAAAATGCGCACAGTATGTTCCTAGAATCCTTTTTTCTATCCGGGAGGGTGGGGTTTTTTTGAACATGTTGTCGACTAATTTGGAAATTTGGATTGCTATATTTGGATAAAAGGTACTACCAGTACGATGGTCAACACTGGCGTGAAGGAGGAAGTTATTTCTAGATTTGGATAGGGAATGCATTGTGTTCTCATATTATTTTTCCTATAGTGCATTATTTGCTCTGCCAGAACACATGCACTCAAGATGCTTGGCCTTGCCATAACTGAATACACCAGTTTAATGGTCACAGTGAAGACAAGCCATGGATATAAGTACCGAGTTGGGTTCATGAACCAAGATCACTGCTTTTTTATGGTCGAACTTGGATAAACTTTCTCAAGTGTTACGGACAGAAAGTTGGTGCACGAATGTTGATGGAAATAGCAGAACCTGTTCTCATCTTCACTGCGATCTTCCACCCCGATGTCGTTCCAATTGTTCATCCATGTTAGTTTTGTATTTGGTTCTTGCTTGTTGCCTCGATTACTTCTTAATCCACCTATCCTTTCTAACTAATCACAGTTTAACTTTAGAAGTAGCAACGAATCTCTCATGAAGAGCTCCTTCTAACTAATATTTTCTTATAATTGGTGGCACGTGTAGGTTTTTCAGAGTTAAGCAGGTTGCTTGTTTGTTATTCTATAACAACTCGGCTGTTACTGATGGCACTGAAGTTGACTGGGACGACATCCACAAGTTCCTACACTTTATTGATCGTCTTGAGGTCCTTGTGGAGCGTTTCAATGGTGGAAGGCCACGTGGGATATGTGTGCCATTGCTGCACTCGTTGAACAAGTCCAACTATGTTGAGAAACTTATGGTACGAGCTGTTTTCTGTTATATATGTTGTTCATAAACTATTGTTTATACACAGTTTTACAACTGTGATCTTCTTGAAATAGAAACTGCCCAGTTATATTGTTCCTATACAGATGCCTGACCATGGTCGGGTCAGACTTGCGCTTGGTCACAACATGATGTTTATGTCGACCTACTCCATTCCCCTTGGTGGTGAAAAGATACTTATTCATGGGTGGTCTCAAATATTGAAGGCCCGTCCATCTTGGAGAATAGGACAGAAGATTATGTTCCTACTTTTCCACTCTAAAGTGAATATCCTGTTTAGTGACCACATTGCAAGATGAAGCCGCTTTCAGAAGGTTGTGGATGCGCGGGGTGGCGTTTGGGCCTTGTCCTGGGGCTTGGCGGCCTCACCCTTGGTTAACTGTAGGCAAAGTAGCATTGTTCGAGGCGTGCTTTGTACGGTTGAACCTGTATAAGTACTCATACTGCTTTCAGCTATGGTTGTTAAGTGCCCCTGCTGGTTTCAGTTAAGGTTGTTAGGTACTCCTACTGCTTTTACAGTCTGTCGTGTTTCTTTAGTCATGTCTTCCTCCAGCCGCCAAAACCAAACCAGTGCCGGCGGGGCCGCCTGCTTCCGCCTCCCACGGCTGGCTGCGCCTCAGCGCATGCATCGCCGCCCCATCGTCTCCTAAATCATTAACGTTGACATCCAAGGCCTCGCCATCGTCCTCCGCATGCTTTGGTGCGCTCGCCGCGGTGCCGCCCTCTCGCGTTATCAACATGGTCAACAAACAACAGAAATAGGCAGAAGTACGTGGAGAGGATGATAGTAGGGGTCCACCATGTCAGCGTATGGAAAAATAAAATGCTTCCTCCTAATGTTTTCCTGACATCTGGGACCCACGACATTGTGAGTGTATATAGTCAATAGACAAGAGAACAGAACAAGATCGGCTGACACCTGTGACATAGCTGCTCGAGCAGTATTTTTTTTGTTATTGTTGAGACGAAGCAGGGTTTGAACTGGGATGTGGCCCGTCTAGCCCAGGCTTATATTTTATGTTCACCATGTGACCAGCCCAGCTATTTTTTCTTTGTGAAAATGAGCCCAGTTTATTTTTTCTGAAGAATACCCAATCTAGGCCTACTTATTTTTCTATGCCCTGATGGGATGCAACTCTTTCAAGACGCCTGCAAATCTTGAAAGTAATATGAAATGGGTTGTAAATATAAAAAGAGATGACAAATTAGCAATTACTTTATAATTTCTGAATTTTTTCACATTTTCAGATTCCTATTTCACTGGGCATTAACCTAATTTAAATATATCATCAAAGTACTTTAAATCTGGCTCGACAATTCGGTATTAAAAATAGTTTGGAACCCACAGAAATATGCGAAATTGGCCCTGGCCAACCAAAAAAAGGACTGCAACAAATTGCATAAGAAGTCGCAATGAGCTATATATAAATTATTAAAAAGGGAATGGTCTGACTTGTGGGCCTATTAAGTTGACGCGTATGCAAGATTTTTTTAGTTATTATATACGTCAACAAACGATTCTAGCAGACATAACCGTTGGATGTCAATCCAACGGTCGTCATGTTTCTTCAATCTCTGATCTTCTTGCTCCAGCCGCCAAATCCAGCACCGGCGGGACCGCCTGCTCCCGCCTCCTGTGGCTGGCTGTGCTTCCGCGCAAGCCTCACCACCCCCTACTACTCCCACCGTGGGCCAGGGCATCCCTCTACTCACCCACACCCCCAGTTATTCTGCGGCGATGGCAGCCTCACACCGCAGCCGAACCAGTGAACCCTCGTACTCCTCTCCGCATGGGCATCCACTTCCGTGTCTTCCCCGGCTCCGCGTCGTCCCCTTCCTAGTCCTCGCCGTCGTGCACCGCCCTGGTGCTCTCGGCACAGCGTGGTCAACATGGTCAAGGAACGAATTCCATCGGAAGAGTATTGTACATGGAGAGGCTAACAGTTGGGTCCACGGCGGCCGCAAGGAAGTGCCTCCTTATTACGCACAAAATAATTATTCCTCCGCCTGACAACAGGGACCCACCGGACGGGCCACCATATTTTGCGAAAAAACGTTTCCCCCTGACTGCTGGGACCCACCAGCTACATTTTCGCACACAAGGAAGTGCGTCCGGGAAAAAAAAACGATTCGCCCCCCTGACTGCTGGGACCCACCAGCTACATCTTCGCACGCAAGGAAGTGCCTCATAGTCGGGACCCACCTGGTCAAAGCGTACGTAGCGTTGTCATTCTAGTCGCGAACGTGTACGTAGATACTGGTCGATGTAGCATAGTAGAGGCGCGCACGTAGCATGTACACGTACGTACAACGGTCAGGGTGCAAGAAAGAAAATACGGCCACGTACGTACATACGGGCGGGGTATCGAATGCCTACTCGCGCATACGTACGGCCAGGGCTCGTGTACATGGATGGGTCGGAACGGAGAAACTGCGTCGTTGTCGTGTTCATGGGGAGGCAACGGAATGCGTCGTGTTCATCAGGAGGCAATGGAATGCATGGGAGCCAACCGGCTTGGACAGAACAGTCGATGGAAACGAGGCCTGGCATACCACACAACGGAGGAAACGGCCTTGTGTTCGACCGGCCATGTTCGAAACGGGATCATGTTCATCGGGAGGGGTCTGGCGTACCGCAAAACAGAGGAAACGGACCTCCTACGGTCGAAACGGGGTCCTATTGATTGGGAGGGGTGTGGCATACCGCAAAATGGAGGAAACGGACTTGTGTTGGAGCGCTACGGTTGAAACGGGGGTCCTGTTCATCGAGAGGGGTGTGGCGTACCGCAAAACGGGACTCCACGTGATACTGTTCATCTCCACTGTCGACCCCCTCCAGCCTCCACGGGCTATTGTTCATCCACCGTCGACCTCCTCAGGCCTCCACCAGCGACTGTTCATCCACGGGCTCCTGTTCATCCAGCCTCCACCGCGCGCTACTCCACCGGCTACTATTCAACCAGCCCTCTCCACACGGGCTCCTGTTCAACCACCCCTCCACGGGCTACTGTTCATCTAGCCCTCCACTGTCTACTGTTTATCCAGCCCTCCACGGGGTGGTCCTATTCATCCAGCCCTCCACGGGGTGGTCCTATTCATCCAGCCCTCCATGGGGTCATGTTCATCCAGCCCCAACCGGCTCGATCGATCGAGGTCCTGTTCATCCAGGAGCAATGATAACCCACAAGTATAGGGGATCAATTGTAGCCTCTTTCGATAAGTAAGAGTGTCGAATCCAACAAGGAGCTAAAGGTAGAACAAATATTCCCTCAAGTTCTATCAACCACCGATACAACTCTACACACGCCTAACGTTCGCTTTACCTAGAACAAGTATGAAACTAGAAGTACTTTGTAGGTGTTGTTGGATAAGTTTGCAAGATAATAAAGAGCATGTAATAAAAAGTAGGGGCTGTTTAGGTAAAGACACAACTAAATTAGTTTTAGTAAAGAGATTTTTGTTACGAGAAAGTTATTTGTCCCTAGGCAATCGATAACTAGACCGGTAATCATTATTGCAATTTTATTTGAGGGAGAGGCATAAGCTAACATACTTTCTCTACTTGGATCATATGCACTTATTATTGGAACTCTAGCAAGCATCGGCAACTACTAAAGATCATTAAGGTAAATCCCAACCATAGCATTAAAGTATCAAGTCCTCTTTATCCCATATGCAAACAACCTACTTACTCAGGTCTGTGCTTCTGTCACTCACGCCACCCACCATAAGCAAATCATGAACATATTGCAAACCCTACAGCGGGAATCCCTCATGCTTTCATGACACGGAGAGCACCATAGGACAGCACCAATAAAAAAACATGCAACTCAAACCAATCACGATCATCAAATGAAACATAGGATAAAACGGATCTACTCAAACATCATAGGATAATCATACATCATTGCGAAATAATATATAGTGTTGAGCACCATGTTTAAGTAGAGATTACAGCGGGTAAGAGAGAGGTTACACCGCTGCATAGAGGGGGGAAGAGTTGGTGATGATGGCGGTGAAGTTGGTGGTGAAGATTGCGGTGATGATGATGGTCCCCGGTGGCACTCCGGTACCACCGGAAGCAAGGGGGGAGAACCCCCTCCTTCTTCCTTGACCTTCTCCCTAGGTGGGAGAAGGGTTTCCCCTATGGTCCATGGTCTCCATGGCGTGGGAGGGGCGAGAGCCCCTCCGAGATTGGATCTGTCTCTCTCTGTTTCTGCGTTCTCAGATTCTTCCCTTTCACCCTTTCCTATATTCCTGGAGATCCGTAACTCCGATTGGGCTGAAATTTTAACACGCTCTCTATCCGGATATTAGCTTTCTTGTGGCGAAAGAAGGGCACCAACCACCTTAACGGGTGGCCACGAGGGTCAGGGGCGCGCCCAGGGGGTGGGGCGTGCCCCCCTGCCTCGTGCCTCCCTCGGGCACCGTCTCGCGTGGATTTTTCTTCCTAAAATCATATATATTCCAAAAAAATCTTCGTCAGTTTTTATCCCGTTTGGACTCCGTTTGATATGGATATTCTGCGAAACAAAAAACATGCAACAAACAGGAACTGACACTGGGCACTGGATCAATATGTTAGTCCCAAAAATAGTATAAAAAGTTTCCAAAAGTATATGAAAGTTGTAGAATATTGGCATGGAACAATTAAAAATTATAGATACAACGGAGACGTATCAGCATCCCCAAGCTTAATTCTTGCTCGTCCTCGAGTAGTTAAATGATAAAAAGATAATTTTTGATGTGGAATGCTACCTAGCATAATCTTGATCACATATCTAATCATGGCATGAATATTAAGATAGGAGTGATTCAAAGCAATAGTCTATCATTTGACATAAAAACAATAATACTTCAAGCCTACTAATAAAGCAATCATGTCTTTTCAAAATAACATGGCAAAAGAATGTTATCCCTACAAAATCATATATTCTGGCTATGCTCCATCTTCACCACACAAAACATTCACATCATGCACAACCCCGATGACAAGCCAAGCAATTGTTTCATACTTTTGACGTTCTCAAACCTTTTCAACTTTCACGCAATACATGAGCGTGAGCCATGGACATAGCACTATAGGTGGAATAGAATGGTGGTTGTGGAGAAGACAAAAAGGAGAAGATAGTCTCACATCAACTAGGCGTATCAACGGGCTATGGAGATGCCCAACAATAGATATCAATGTGAGTGAGTAGGGATTGCCATGCAACGGATGCACTAAGAGATATAAGTGTATGAAAGCTCAGATTGAAAACTAAGTGGGTGTGCATCCAACTTGCTTGCTCATGAAGACCTCGGGCGTTTGAGGAAGCCCATCATCGGAATATACAAGCCAAGTTCTATAATGAAAATTCCCACTAGTATATGAAAGTGATAACTCAAGAGACTCTGAAGCACAAGTGTGGTAAAAGGATAGTAACATTGCCCCTTCTCTCTTTTTCTCTCATTTTTTTGGGCCTTCTCTTTTTTTGGCCTTTCTCTCTTTTTCTTTTTTTTCGTCCGGAGTCTCATCCCGACTTGTGGGGGGATCATAGTCTCCATCATCCTTTCCTCACTGGGGCAATGCTCTAATAATGATGATCATCACACTTTTATTTACTTATAACTCGATTTTACAACTCGATACTAGAACAAAGATATGACTCTATATGAATGCCTCCGGCGGTGTACCGGGATGTGCAATGATTTAGCGTAGCAATGACATCAAAAAATGGACAAGCCATGAAAACATCATGCTAGCTATCTTACGATCATGCAAAGCAATATGACAATGAATGCTCAAGTCATGTATATGATGATGATGGAAGTTGCATGGTAATATATCTCAGAATGGCTATGGGAATGCCATGATAGGTAGGTACGGTGGCTGTTTTGAGGAAGGTATATGGTGGGTTTAAGGTACCGGCGGAAGTTGTGCGGTACTAGAGAGGCTAGCAATGATGGATGGGTGAGAGTGCGTATAATCCATGGACTCAACATTAGTCATAAAGAACTCACATAATTATTGCAAAAGTCTATTAGCTCTCGAAACAAAGTACTACGCGCATGCTCCTAGGGGGATAGATTGGTAGGAAAAGACCATCGCTCGTCCCCGACCGCCACTCATAAGGAAGACAATCAATAATAAATCATGCTCGGACTTCATTACATAATGGTTCACCATACGTGCATACTACAGGAATCACAAACTTTAACACAAGTATTCTTTAAATCGCAAAACTATTGCAAGGAATCAAACATATCATATTCGGTGATCTACAAGTTTTATGTAGGATTTTAAGACTAACCATGTGAATGACCAATTCATGTCATCTCTCTAAATAGATATAAGTGAAGCAAGAGAGTTTAATTCTTTCTACCAAATATATGCCCACGCTCTAACAAATATAAGTGAAGCAAAAGAGCATTCTACAAATGGCGGTTTTCTATGTAAAGAGAAACATGCTATCCAAACTTCAAATGATATAAGTGAAGCACATGAAGCATTCTATAAAGCCATACTCAAAAGATATAAGTGAAGTGAAATGAGCATTATATAAATCAACCAAGGACTATCTCATACCAGCATGGTGCATAAGAGAAAAGTTAAAACTAAATGCAAAAGACACTCCAAGATTGCACATATCGCATGAACGAAACGAATCCGAAAACATACCGATACTTGTTGAAGAAAGAGGGGATGCCTTCTGGGGCATCCCCAAGCTTAGAGGCTTGAGTCTCCTTGAATATTTACTTGGGGTGCCTCGGGCATCCCCAAGCTTGAGCTCTTGCCTCTCTTCCTTCTTCTCACATCGAGACCTTCTCGATCATCGAACACTTCATCCACACAAAACTTCAACGGAAAACTCGGTAAGATCCGTTAGTATAATAAAGCAAATAACAACTCTAAGTATTGTTGCAAACCAATTCATATTTTTTTGCATTATAGCTACTGTGGTATAACTTTTCCATGGCTTAATCCACTGATATAATTCGATAGTTTCATCAAAACAAGCAAACTATGCATCAAAAACAGAATCTGTCTAAAACAGAACAGTCTGTAATAATATGAACATTCACCATACCTCTGTTACTCCAAAAATTCTACAAAAAGTTAGGAAAAATAAACAATTTTTATATAAAGACAGTGCAAAAAGTTTCAGAACCATTTGATGTTCCAGTAAAAAATGTAAAATCGTGCACTACAGACAAAGTTTCTGTCCTGCAGCGTACAAACCAACAAGCATCTAAAACATCCTAAAGGAAAACCTTGGCACATTATTTTTATTTTTAAAATTTATAAAAGAACACAACAGAAATAAATGACTCTCTAAAACTTCCGGGTTGTCTCCCTGGCAGCGCTTTCTTTAAAGCCATTAAGCTAGGCATATAGTGCTCAAGTAATGGATCCACCCGGATCCCAAGGTATATCAAAGCCAATTTTAATTAACAATGATTTGTGATTTAGTAGTGAGCACAAAGTAACATATATCATGCAACAACGAAGTCTAACTCTCTTCCTATGCATCGGTATGTCATAAAAGAACAGTTCATGCACACATAGTAAAGGCCAATGCATAGTATACATAGTTTCTTGCAATTTTATCGTATTGGAAACATAGAGAGGTGGAGATATAGTTCCTCTCTCATAATAATTGCAAGTAGGAGCAGCAAGCACATGCATATTATGTTCATCAAAATCATCATGTGTAATAGTAAAACACAACCCATCAATATAATCCTTAATAAGTGCAAACTTCTCCGATATAGTGTAGTCAGGAGAATTCAAAAAGATAATAGGACTATCATGCGTGGGTACAATAGAAACAATTTCATGTTTAACAAAAGGAACTATAGCAAGTTCATCTCCATGAGCATAATTTATATTGGCATCTTGGCCACAAGCATAGCAAGCATCATCAAAAAGGGATATTTCAAGAGAATCAACAGGATCATAACATTCATCATAGCAATAATCCTTCGGTAAGCACGAAGGGAAATTAAACAATGTATGAGTTGAAGAGTTACTCTCATTAGAAGGTGGGCACGGGTAGATAATCCGCTCTTCCTCCTTTTGTTCTTCGATCTCCTCATCATCTTTTTCATCCAATGAGCTCACAGTTTCATCAATTTCTTCTTCCATAGACTCCTGCAAAATATTAGTCTCTTCTTGGACAGCGAAGGAGATCTCGATATATGGTTTAACATAGACATTAGAAGCATAATTCTCATACCAATATTCAAGTATGGCAAAAATTTCAGATTTGTAAAGAGTAGCATCATACTTTTCAATCAAAGAAGCAATTTCATAAGCACCCTTAAAAGCAACAAATTCTTCAATTTGTTGAACATCATAGTAATTATAAATACCCTTAGAATAAGAAGATACGATTCCATTATCACTAAACAAGCATTGGTAGGGAAGGTGTTTCTTAGGGTCTTCAGAACAACAAGTAATATCATATATTTCGCATAAATTCCAAGGATAGCATTGCAAACGATGAATTTGATCCAGTAAACATTTCCCTTTTCAGATATACGGTGTCACACATAACAAGCATGCTCATCTAAGGATTTGGCCTCAACTAAGCCAGTTGGGGTTTCAGCACGAGCACATAGGGATCGAAGATGATCCAAGTAATAAGCTTCAGGAGTGTGATAGATTTTGAGTGGTTCTTCAACCATTGATTCAGTAGGTACAACTATTTTTTTGGTATTTTGCGTTTCCTACCCATAACAAAAGATAGAAAACAACTAAGAACAGCAAATAAAAATTACTTAGTGATAAAGCGAACAAGCACACACGAGAATATTCACCCCACGCTATGGCTCCCCGGCAACGGCGCCAGAAAAAGGTCTTGATAACCCACAAGTATAGGGGATCAATGGTAGCCTCTTTCGATAAGTAAGAGTGTCGAACCCAACGAGGAGCTAAAGGTAGAACAAATATTCCCTCAAGTTCTATCGACCACCGATAGAACTCTTCCCATGCCTAACGTTCTCTTTACCTAGAACAAGTATGAAGCTAGAAGTACTTTGTAGGTGTTGTTGGATAAGTTTGCAAGATAATGAAGAGCATGTAAAAAAAAGTAGGGGCTATTTAGGTAAAGACACAATTAAATTAGTTTTAGTAAAGAGCTTTTTGTTACGAGAAAGTTATTTGTCCCTAGGCAATTGATAACTAGACCAGTAATCATTATTGCAATTTTATTTGAGGGAGAGGCATAAGCTAACATACTTTCTCTACTTGGATCATATGCACTTATGATTGGAACTCAAGCAAGCATCCGCAACTACTAAAGATCATTAAGGTAAAACCCAACCATAGCATTAAAGTATCAAGTCCTCTTTATCCCATACGCAAACAACCTACATACTCGGGTCTGTGCTTCAGTCACTCA
Source organism: Triticum urartu (assembly GCF_003073215.2). NCBI lineage: Eukaryota > Viridiplantae > Streptophyta > Magnoliopsida > Poales > Poaceae > Triticum > Triticum urartu. The sequence continues at coordinate 490,913,729 of NC_053028.1, read as the reverse complement.
CGCCACCCACCATAAGCAAATCATGAACATATTGCAAAACCTAAAGCGGGAATCCCGCACGCTTGCGCGACACGGAGAGCACCATAGGACAGCACCAATAATAAAACATGCAACTCAAACCAATCACGATCATCAAATAACCCATAGGACAAAACGGATCTACTCAAACATCATAGGATAGCCATACGTCATTGGGAAATAATATATAGCGTTGAGCACCATGTTTAAGTAGAGATTACAGCGGGTAAGAGAGAGGTTACACCGCTGCATAGAGGCGGGAAGAGTTGGTGATGATGGCCGTGAAGTTGTTGGTGAAGATTGCGGTGATGATGATGGCCCCCGGTGGCACTTTGGTACCACCGGAAGCGAGGGGGAGAGAGCCCCCCTCCTTCTTCTTCTTCCTTAACCTTCTCCCTAGATGGGAGAAGGGTTTCCCCTCTGGTCCATGGTCTCCATGGCGTGGGAGGGGAGAGAGCCCCTCTGAGATTGGATCTGTCTCTCTGTCTCTCTCTGTTTCTGCCTTCTCAGATTCTACCCTTTCACCGTTTCTTATATTCCCGGAGATCCGTAACTCCGATTGGGCTGAAATTTTAACACGATCTCTATCCGGATATTAGCTTTCTTGCAGCGAAAGAAGGGCAGCTACCACCTTACAGGGTGGCCACGAGGGTCAGGGGCGCGCCCCTGCCTCATGCCTCCCTCGGGCACCGTCTCGCGTGGATTTTTCTTCCCCAAAATCATATATATTCCAAAAAAATCTCCAGCAGTTTTTATCCCGTTTGGACTCCGTTTGATATGGATATTCTACGAAACAAAAAACATGCAACAAACAGGAACTGGCACTGGGCACTGGATCAATATGTTACTCCCAAAAATAGTATAAAAAGTTGCCAAAAGTATATGAAAGTTGTAGAAAATTGGCAGGGAACAATAAAAAATTATAGATACGACGGAGACGTATCAGGCAACACCACGGGGTCCTGTTAATCCACCGCCACTGGGAACTGTTCATCCATACCCCCCCCCAGCAACGATCACTGTTCATCCAAAGGCAGCATCGATTGGCTTCAGTTAGCAGAAGTAGCGAAGGAATCGCTCGATCGGGTTCAGTTAACAGCCATCGATCGATCGCTCGGGCTCAGTAACGTGTAGCCTAGAGTGCAATTGCTCGGGTTCAGCAGGCGAACGCCTCGCTCGGGTTCAGTTAGAGCCCAACGCCTCGCACCCACATGCGTGCGTGTATGAGACAAACACACAAACCTCCATGCATCGCTCGGCCCCGACCACCCACCGTAACCGGGAACACCCTGATATTTTCCTCGCCCTCGCTTCTAAGACGTTTTTTTCATCATGGACGGCCCAAAGAATGTCATGCAGCCGCGTCTCTGGCCCACCCAGGACGAAAAGCCCATTTTCTGTCATGATTTTTCGTCATAGAAGTAGGAGCCCACCACATCTATGATGATACCGGGTTTTGTCACAATTATCGTCATAGAAGTGTCATAAGTATGAAAGAAAAAGTCGTTCGGCCCAAAATGTCACAGTGTGTCTTTTTTTTGTAGTGTGGGTGACCCCCCTCTGGTACTCCTTTTTCCCAATATTTTTTATATATTCTGAAACATACTCCCATGAAGTTTCAAGACTTTTGGAGTTGTGCAGATTAGGTCTCTAATATTTGCTCCTCTTTCAGCCCAGAATTCCAGCTGCCGGCATTCCCCCTCTTCATGTAAACCTTGTAAAATAAGGGAGAATAGGCATAAGTATTCTGACATAATGTGTAATAACAGCCCGTAATGCAATAAATATCGATATAAAAGGATGATGCAAAATGGACATATCAACTCCCCCAAGCTTAGACCTCGCTTGTCCTCAAGCGAAAGACGATATCAAAAAATATGTCCACATGTTTAGAGATAGAGGTGTCGATAAAAATAAAATACGGACATGAGGGCATCATGATCATTCTTAGAACAGCAACATATACATATATTGTCATATGATCTCTTATGCTAAAGTAACAATTAATCACAATTTCAAGTATGAATCAGAAACTTCATTGAGAACTAACAAACTATAATCTCAGTCATTGAGGCAATTGCAATTTATCATAACATAGGAAAGAGTCAATATAAGAGCTTTTCAGCAAGTCCACATACTCAACTATCATTTAGTCTTTCACAATTAATAACACTCACGCAATATTTATGGGTATGAAGTTTTAGCCGGACACAGAGAAAGATAGGGGCTTATAGTTTTGCCTCCCAACTTTTTACCTCAAGGGTAATGTCAACAATAATAGTTCATGAAAACTGACATCCAATTAGCTATATATATCAGGATCTTTCCAACACATTGTTCTTGCCAAAGGATAAAATGTAAAAAAGGAAAGGTGAAGATCACCGTGACTCTTTGCTTGAAGTATAAGACAAGAATAAAAGATAGGCCCTTCGCAGAGGGAAGTAGAGGTTGTCATGTGCTTTTGTAATTTCCCAAATTTCCAATTTGCAATGTTATACATAGGTCATCATATGCATATCATATTTTATTTGCATTTTGGCTTTGTGATCCCAAAATCCTAAGCAACTCAAGGACCCACGGAGAGAGTTGGGGATTTTATTGTTTTCATATTTGAATTTTCTCAAATAATGAAACAAGGATCGTTTTGGTTTTATTATTTTTCTCTCCAAAAAAATTTCATAATAAAATATATGAGAGGAGATAGTATGAATTCTCCAAAATAAATGAAATATTGGAGGAAAATATTAAAAATCAAATAAGTAATTTTATTTGGATTTTATTGCTATTTTATTGAATTAGAAAAATATGCACTTTTCAAAATTGCATATTTTAGGCCAAGAAAATGTTCACCTCGTTCTAAATATTTTATTTAGACGGTGAATTTTTTTTTGGCATTTTTAGATTTTTATTTTAATTTATTTAGGATTTGTCGGTGGAATTTGTTTTAAAAAAACTCTTCGCGCGCCCGACTGGGCTAATGGCCCAGCCGAGCCGAGCCAGCGCCCCGCCTCGCCCCGACCAACTCCGACCGGGAGTTCGGCCGGCGCACGTCGTCGCCGCCGCCGAGTCCGAGAAGGACTCCTCCTCCTCCTCGACCCCCTCCCCAAGCACCTCGCCCCCCCGGCCTTTATATGCTGCCGCCGCTGACCCCCCACCACCCGAGCCACACCGCCAGCCCCGCCGCCGAGCCTAGTAACCGCCGTTGCCGCCCGCGCCGCGCCGCCGCTCGCCGCCCGTGCGCCGCCGATGCCCCGCAGCGCCTCGCCTCGCCGGAGCCGCCACCCGCCGCCGGAGCCACCGCCGCCGCTCGATCCGATCCGGATCCGCCGGGTTTTTTCGGTTTAGGTAAAAACAGATCGGTTTTTTTAGAAACTCTAGATGCATTTACTTATTTTATCGGTTCGGTTTTTCTTGGTTTAGTTATTCAGCGGACTTCCATTCGTTCGTTCGTTTTTACGAATGCTTTTCGCCGGTTAGGTTCAGACAGCGAACGTTCATTCGTTAGTCTTTTCTTTTTGTTTTATTTTCATCCAGGGACCTATCCGTGATTATTTTTGTCACAGATTAGCCACTGATATTCAAACCCTCGCCGTTTCTTAACCGTCTGTCCAAATCCAGTGAAACCAACACCAAAATCTTCGTCTCGAACCCCTCTATCTGTTTAATCAACTTGAACAAGGTTTTTGACAAATTAAAATTTGGTTGCAAGCAGATTTGGTTTTGAAGTTCTTTTGACCGTAGTTTCAGTTTCGTAGCTCTGATTTGATTGATTCTTTTTGCAGATCGAATCTCTTTAGTTGAGTTTTCAGATTCGATCTTCTTATTTGAGTTTTACACGTGCATATTTGCTTGATTGCTTATGTATTCTATTTTTTTGTTTGCGATAGAATTCCCAGAGTGTGTAGCGTGCTACTATGAGTCACTAGGTTTTGTGGATCATTAGCAAGGCAAGTAACACTTTGATCATACTCTTTTCTTACCTAGTTTTTATGCATTAGTTTCAACCCCCAAACATTGCATGAGTAGGATCTCTTAACATGTGGGTTTTGGGAAGTAGATGATGAGGTAGAACCTATTGCCCTTTTATTATCAAACCCTTGGGAGTTACTTCTACGTTATGCTTATATCGCCATGCTATGCTCGTAGACGTGGATTGAGTTTGAGAGTATCCATGAAAAATGTGATATTGTTAATTAATGGTTAACTTAAGGTGGCTACTTAAACACACATCTGGGTGGATTGGTTGCGGGTACCTGGAGAATCCAGTGTTGTCCTAGGATATCCCGGAGTACCCATGTGATCATCCTATGGTTCGCCACCCAGGCTCAAAGGGATCATAAGATTATTCATGCTAGAAAATTCCATGTGCAGCCACAAGCTATTATGGGCTCTAGCATAGTGGAGTAAGTTACATGACCCTTTCTAGTGGTAGGCTAGCAGATGTAGGGTGGTACGGTCTACCCAGGGTTAGAGTTAATACTTCTGCAAAATTGTGTCTCGGTCATCTGTTTCTCAAACACCATGTAGTGCGAGAAATCCAACAGAGGAAATCGAGTCTTGTGGGGAAAAGTGCGCAAACCTCTGCAGAGTGTACAAACTAATCATGGTTAGCCGTGTCCCCGGTTATGGACATCTTGAGTATCTGGATCTTGGATTATCATATTGTTCCCATCACTCTATTACTTAATTTGTTGGGTTGTTAATTACTTTCTAATTCGGATTGAGTTGGAGGAACCTTATCAATGTTTAACAACTACCATGATAGTTAAATAAAATATATTCCTTTTTTGTAGGGAAAAAATGGCTTTTCACAAAAACATTATAACCATAGATCCTCCACCAGCCATATATGCATGTAGTGATAGCATTTACATGTTCATTGCTCTAATGTGTTATATTGCCAGCATATTCCATGTGTTGACCCGTTTTCGGGCTGCAACATATCATGTTGAAGACTTTTCAGATGAAGACTACGGTGCGCTAGGTCGTTTGTCATGCACTCAGCTATGCCGTGGGAGTTGATGGACTCACTCTATCTTCCAAGTCTTCCGCTGTTATCTTATTTAGATGGCCTTTAGCCATATTTATTGTAATAAGTTCTCTTTTGAGACTATTGATGTTGTCGGATGTGGGGTTCCGGCTACCCTTAAGGTTCGAACACTAGGGTGTTCGCGAAGTCTTTCCCTCCTACCGATCTACACTCTAGATCACTAAGATCTTGCGGACAAACTCGATGAACTCACAACACAGAAAGACACGAGGTTTATACTGGTTCGAGCCACCGATGTGGTGGAATACCCTACTCCAGTGTGGTGGTGGTGGATTGCCTCTTGGGCTGATGATGAACAATACAAGGGGAAGAACAACCTCCTGAGGTTGTGGTGTTCTTGTGCGTATGAACTTGTGGGTGTAGATTCCCCCTAGCTAAGATGAGGTCGAGCCCCCTAGTATGGTGGTGGCTAGCTCTACTTATACAGGCCCGGGTCCTCTTCCCAAATATTGAGCAGGAAGGGAGCCAACAATGGCGGGCTAATTTGAAGGGGGCAGCTAGTACAAGCTATCCCAACAAAAGGTAGTCTGCGCCTGTGAAAGGCTCTGGTGGTGACACCGTCTTGGGCTCCACGACGATCTCCGTCTTGCAGTCCATGGTCTTGGTCTTGTTGCACCGAAATGGCAACATTTGCCCGAGGCCTCGGTACTCTGCGGCTGCGCTTGCCTCCCTTGCACCAAAGAGGAAACAAGGACGCTGCGCGCGCTGGTGCCCGCCTGGTGTCGATCGTCATGGCTCACGTCATGAGAGTCTCGTGAGGTTCGCCTCGCCTTGATATCTCCGCTCCTCGTGAGCCTGCCTAGCTCGGCAACTCCAGAGGAGGCCTTGCGTCGTCCTCCTCACGAGGCTTGGCCCCTCGCGAGGGTCTTGGGTGCCTTGTTGGTGAAGATGGGCCGTACGGCCTGCTGGCTCAGCCACGCCGTGGACCGCAGGCAGGCAAGTCTGGGGACCCCCGTTCCCAGAACGCCAACAGTAGCCCCCGGGCCCAAGGTGCGCGTGGGCTTGGCTTCGCGGCGAAGCCAAGGGTCAAGTTCGGAGCACCATGGGCCCCAAAAGCCTGCGGCCTCGATTGACGCGTGGCGGTTGATTGGACGTGGGCGTCTCCGCTTTCCCATGTTGCCTCGGCAACTGCTTGACTTGACAAAAGGCTGGCGCGGGCGGCACTTTCCTTCATTGCTTCTTCCTTGCCTCGCCCCAGATCCCCTTTCTCGTTCTTCGCCACCGCTACCTACAGATCTGCTCCGGCCTTGCTCTGCATCTGCCGCCCATGGCACCGCGCAAGGCCAAGACTTCCTCGGCTCCGGCTTGGTACGAGCCTGCTCTTGAGGCGCCCACTGTCATAGAGAAGAGCCTTGCCTCCGTGCGCCTGCTGACGGCAGGAGAGAGCAATGAGTGGGGGAAGACGGAGCTCCGGCTTGCCTCCGACGAGCCGGAGCCTGAGGGGAGCACCTTCTTTCCCTTCTTTTCGAGCAGCGTTGCTGTCGGGTTGGTCCCTCCCTTCTCTGATTTCCTTTATGAAGTCCTCGACCACTATGGGCTGCAAGCGCTGCATCTCCATCCCAACTTTGTCCTTGTCCTGTCCATCTTTGCCTACTACTGTGAGGCGTACCTAGGCGTGATGCCGTCCGTGGCGCTCCTGCGCCATTTCTTCTTCCTCCTCGTCAGCGAGGGTCACATCTCTGGATGCGCCAACTTCGTTGCGTCCGGCAAGGCCAACTCGATCTCGAGCACCGGGAAGAGGGCCGACAACATTCGATCCAAATGGGTCATGGTGGACGCCTAGCTCGCCCATCCGCGCCTGGTGTTGCCGACGGAGGCGCCCCGGCAAGGCAAGGAGTGGCCCAGGGCGGATCTTGTCGATGTGCGGGCATCGTCAGTGTTGGGGCAGATGATGACTGACCTGAAGCCGGGCAATGCGAAGGCGGCCAAAATAATGGGAGCGATGCTCCTGAGGGAGTTCTTGACGTTGCGGGTTGCCCCGCTCCAGGCGCACGCGCCCCTTCTGGGAGCTTGAAGGAGGGGAAAACAAGGCCCGCCTGAGGTCGGGGGACCTACCTGACGACGAACCGGACGCTGTCCCGCGTCTCATAGTCGGAGACAACCAAGAGTACCCGCCTAGCGCCTTCATTCCCCTGTTTCAACGCAGGGACCGGGAGGAATTCGTCGCCTCCAGGCCGACTTTTGATGCGCGCGGGCTGGTGCCGCCGGTGTTTTCGGGAGCTCCTGCGGCGCAGAAACTGGTGGAGGTGTCTTCTGGCGAGTCCCGCGGAGAAGGGGAAGAGGAGGTGAACTCGGAGGAGACCCAGGAAGAGGTGGGGGAGACCTCTCCTCCGAGCAAGGCCGAGATTCTTCGCGCCCTTCCTGATGATGCCGAGGCCGACGCCTACCAAGGGGGGAATGAGCAACCCCTCGTCCCGACGAAGGGTAGGTCATCGCTGGTGGCCCGAGGTGCTGCCTCCATCCCAACACCTCCTGGGGCTGGATCCGGTTCTTCCTCCGCACCGCGTGGTGCCGCCGGAGCCCGAACGCCTGCCCCTCAGGTCCCAATGCTGTCAGGCCTCAAGCTTCACAAGCGGAGGGTGGAGTACCTCGCGGTGGACCGGTAGGTGTCTCGAGCTTCGCTTTATCCCTGCTGGTACTTGTTATTTCCTGACACTCGCCTTTGGTTGATCAGGCCGACATCTTCAGCAAAGAGGAGGAAGGAGGGTACAGCGGCTATGCCTCCCTCCGCAGAGCAAGGAGGCAACATCGCCCGTGTCTCCCCAGCCCGGTCGCCCTTGCGGGGCCAGGAGGAACGTCACCGCGTGGAATCAGCCCCCATAGCCCTGCTGGCTCCGAAAGTGCCGGTGCTTGGCACGGCTGACGAGGTCCCAGCTGCTCCGGGGCCCGCGGTCTCCCAAGCCCTGGTGACGGCGCCGCTTCCTCCTACTGCTGCACCTCCACTCCTTGGTTCTTCTGCTCCTGCTGCCGTCTTGGAGCGTGCCCTTTCAGAGATGACCCAACTGCAGGCGGATCTCCTGAGCGTTGACCCGCGCCTGGTGGCCGGGCGTCTGGAGTTGGCCTTCGGCTAGCTTCATTCTAAACTGGCGGTACGCGCGGCGCTGGGCCAGGCTGTTGCGGCTTCCGAGAGGGAGAAGCAAGGAGCCGTCGGTGCTACAGCCGATCGTGAGGCGGCGCTGAAATACACCAAGGCCGCCCATGACCGCTGCCAAGTGCTGGAGGGCGAGTTGCAGAGCCTGCGCGACAAGCACGCCGAAGAGGTACGCCGCCGCCAAGCAGATGAGAAGGAGATGAAGGCCCGGGAGGAAGCCGTTAAGAATCATGATGCTGAGCTGGCGGAGCTGGGGAAGAAGCAGGCTGCCGAGCGCAACCGGTTGGAGGAGTTGGAGCAGAAGATGGGGGCGAAGGAGGCCGATCTTAACGCCAAGGCGTGAGTCCTGGCCGAAGACCGTGTGGCCTTTGCCGATCTCGAGAAGAGATCTCGCAAGGCGCTGAGGACTCTCTACGAGCATGGCCTGGAGAAGCCGCTGGACACTGACGAGGACGGCCCCGCTCAGCTGCTTCCTCTCGTGGTGAAGGCGCTTGAGGAGGTCGTTGAGGGCCGTGGTCCCATGGCGGAGGCAGAACCTCACGTTCTATCTTCAGCCGCACTGACTCGCGTCCTCAGCCATGTGCACCTCCACGACCCCAATGCCCGCCTTGATGAGCTGCTGGAGCCTGTAGCTGAAGACCTCTGCGAAGCCGCCGCTGTAGCTGTTCAAGGTCAAGTGGAGGCTTTGCTGGGGAAGTTCTGCGGCTTTGTCTCCGATCCTCTGTCTGGCGATGCCGCGGATCCTGCGGGTGGTGGTGAAGGTGAGAGCATCGTCGCCCACGGGGAGCACCTTCCGCAGGCGATGGCGACATCCAGGGGTGACCTATTCTTCTCGTTTCATTCGTGCGACATACATCAGGCCTCGTGGAGGCGTTTATACTTTTCATTCGGTATTGTGAGAACAATATGCTTGTAATATTTGCTTCGAGATTTTGCGTTTTCCTACCTATTTGCTTTGTTCTGCGTCGGCAGAGCCCGGCCCCACGCATACCTCAACCACCATTGGGCCGACCGGAGACCAGGACGGTCCAAGGAGTGAGGGGCTACGTGACCAGTTAGGCTCGTGAGTCGTGATCCTCAAGAGTCCCCCTTGATGTGCGAACAACATATAGGGAGAGTTCGTGAGGATAGATTAATGTTCTACGTCGGCAGAGCCCAGCCCCGTGCATACCTCAACCGCCATTGGGCCAACCGGAGACCAGGACGGGCCGAGGAGTGAGGAGCTATGTGACCAGTTAGGATCCCGAGTCGCGATGCTCAGGAGTCCCCCTTGATGTTCAAACAATTTCCATACCTGCCCTCGCCGAGGCCTCGGGAGGGGCGTGCAACGCCCAGGTTCAGGGGACCTGGTTGGGTGGCGTGCGCTTGGGCGTGACCTGTGCGCAGCCCCCGTGCCCAGCCCCCTCGTGCGACTCTCCCGAGGGGAGGTGTCGTGGTGAGGCTGGGCGCTGAGCTCTGGGCTCCCTGAGGTTGGTACGACCGTGGGGTCGCCCTCAGTTGTTTATCACTAGCGCGGAGCATAGTGCTTCCGCTTGTGCACGGGCATAGCCACTCCTCGGTAGTGTCGACAGCCAGCGCGGAGCATGGAGCTTCCACTTGGGCGTGGGATGGGGCCCCCCTCCGGGAGGAGCCCCCGGGGCGTGTCCAGCCCCGCCCTGACACGTGGCTTGCACGACAGGGCTGCGAGGTGTATGTGGGCACTCGTGAGCCAGCGCGGGACTCACGAGGCCCTACCTCAAGGCGGGTTGTGCCTGGTCTTGAGTCTTGGTGACTGTATGTCCCTGCAAGGCGGTTAGATGCAAGCACTCTACGTCCTCAGGTCCCGGCCCTCGAGCGAGCTCAGCCGCTGCTGGTATGCCAGGTCGCGATGCCGTGGTCAAGGTCAGGGGGTGAGTGCTGGAGAGCCAGTAAGAGCTCCTGAGTCGCAATGCTCAGGAGCCCCCTTTTAACGTGCAAGCGGGTTGCATGGGATAAACAGACCCGCAGCGGGCGGCAATCGAGCAGGCGATAGCCGTCGGCAGGTTAAGCATGAAGAGCAGATCAACTTGGATAAATGCAGGAAGATACATGCCACTGGGTCTGGCCCAAGCGGCATGGGGATGATGCAGCCCGAGGGGCGCCCCCAGCAGGGTAAGCTAAAGACATAAGCAAAAGGGGTACATGCCACAGGGATGGACCCATGTGGCCTGGGAATAATGCAGCCCGAGGGGCGCTCCCATCTTAAATGAACTTGGAAGATGTCACCTGGTCGTGTAGACGAAGTAGATTTGGCGCAGCTGAAGCCATGCGTTGAAGGAATGGCTCCTCATGAGCCACTGGGACCCTGAGCCTCGGGAGGCTCTGGGGGCTCAGGAGGTTTCCTGAAGACCGCTCTGCTACCTCTTGAGCACTCCGTTGGTTTTCCCCGAAGAGGAAGGGATGATGCAGCAAAGTAGCGTAAGTATTTCCCTCAGTTTTTCTGACGCCCGGATAGTCATGCTACAGTAACCCTCCGCTAATGATGCCACATCACCATGATTACTGTTGTTAATCTTGTGATGATTCAAATCCCGTTCAAATTCAAATTTAAAATCAAGTCAAACAATTAAAGTTATCAAAAGTCAAAACTAAAATGTTCTTAATATGACAAGTAAATCATGGATATTATTGGTGGAGAAACAATTTTTTTATAAAATATTAAATACCCTAAAGTGAACAAAATAGTAGCAAAAACAATTATTTAAAAGCTTTTATAATAATAAACCATCACAAACTATTTTACTTTATGTGCCAAGTTAAATGTGGTTGTGGCATATTTACATGTACCAAATTAGATACAACCTTGGTATTTTAATAAAACTAAAATAAGTAGGAACTAAAAGAAAAAAAGTAAAATAAAATCCAAAACAGAAAACAAAAGAGAAAAGGAAACCCCCTTTTTCCCTGGGCCTTGGCCCAGACAACAGCCAGGCTGGCCCACCCCAACCCCTGGCCTATATGGCCTCGTTACCCCCTCCCCCCCGCAAACCCTAACCCACCCCACGATCCCCACTTCTCCCCCCACTCCCCCGATCCCCTCCTGGATCGAGATCGCCCCCAACGCCCCGGCTCGACCCTGCCGCCTCGCCATTCGCCGACGCCGCCCGTCGGACCACCCCATCTTCTTATCCGCTCCGCCGTCCCCTCGTCACCGGGCCACACCCGCTCGTTGTCCCCGTGCGCCACCACCGTCCTCGTCCTCTCCGTCACCGAACCGCCGCCCGACGATGTCCATCGCCGGAGCTCCTCCTCGCCGGCCTGCTTCCTCTCCGACGTCGTCATCTCCGTCGCCTTCCTCGCCGCCCTCGCTGCCCCGATCCCTACTACCGACCGTGAGCCGCCGCCTTCTCTCTCCCCTCTGCCTCCGTGCTTGCCACGCCCCGCCCCCTCCACGGTGGCCGCGCCTCTGCCCGCCGCTCCCCACTGCAGTTGTCCGCCCCCTCCGTCCTGCTCCGATGCGCTGTCGCCGTGTGCCGCCTGGCCCTGCTGCTCGCCGCTCCGAGGGCTCGTCGGCTCCGCCCCGCTCATAACCCTGCACGCCGCCGCCCTTGGCCACCGACAACAGCCGCATCGCTACGGCCGACTGCGCCCGCCCGGCCGAACCTCGTCGGCGCCCTACCGCGGCTACTGTCCGGCGGGCCGCGCCTGACCACACTCGGGCGCCCAGCGCCCAAAGCCCACACCCGCACCCCTAGGGCTTCGCCCGCAATTGCGCCCATGCCCGTTAACCCCGCACCCGTTTGGCCACCCCCGGGCCTATGACATATGGGCCCAGCGCCCTGAGAACAATTTTTAAAAGGAAATTAAAAATAGTAAATAAAAATGTTAATTAAATATTTAAATAAATAATAAGTAAATAAAAATGTTAATTAATTAATTAATTAACTATATTAATTAACTTAATGAATCATGTTTAATTAAACTAATTAAACATTAGGTACCTAATTAACTAATTAAACTGATTAATAGGTTAATTAGGTTATTGTACCTATGACGAACGGGACCCACACGTCAGTTGACCAGTCAACACCTCTGTTGACTGCTGACGTCATGCTGGCGTCATACTGACGCCGCCATGCACTGTTCTGCATAATGTTGGATTTAAATAAATAATTAAAATCACAAAATAATTAAAACTTTAGAAAATCATATAAAATAAACCGTAGCTCGGAGGGGAAAACTTCGTACATGAAAGTTGCTAAGAACGATGATACGAATCCGGATACGCAGCCTGTTCGTCCGCCACACACCCCTAACATATCGAACTCGCAACTTTCCCCCTCCGGTTCACCTGTCCGAAAACGCGGAACACCGGGAATACTTTCCCGGATGTCCCCCCCTTCGCCGGTATCACCTACTACCGCGATTGCGCACGCCTAGCATCACGCTTTGCCATGTCATGCATCGACATGCATTTGCTTGCATTGTATTTATTGTTTCTTCCCCCTCTTCTCTCGCTAGATACCGAGACCGACGCCGCTGCTACCCAGTACGACTACGGTGTTGACGACCCCTCCTTCTTGCCAGAGCAATCAGGATAGCCCCCCTTGATCACCAGATATCGCCTACTCTGCTCTATACTGCTTGCATTAGAGTAGTGTAGTATGTTACTGCTTTCCGTTAATCCTATTCTGATGCATAGCCTGTCATTGTTGCTACAACTGTTGATACCTTACCTGCAATCCGAAATGCTTAGTATAGGATGCTAGTTTACCATCAGTGGCCCTACATTCTTGTCCGTCTGCCATGCTATACTATCAGGCCATGATCACGCGGGAGGTGGTCACGGGTATATACTTATACATAATATATGATACTTGTGGTGACAAAGACGGGTCGGCTCGAGGAGTACCCGCGGATGATTCACGAATTGGGGGCTGGAAGGACATACTTTCCCAACATCCCTCTGTGTGGATCTTTGTGGCGAAGCGACAGGGTAGGTTGAGACCACCTAGGAGAGAGGTCGGCCTGGCCCTGGTCGGCGTTCGCGGTTATTTCAAGATAACACGTTTAACGATATCTTGGTATTTGATCTGAGTCTGGCCACTAGCCTATACGCACTAACCATCTACGCGGGGACAGTTATGGGCACTCGACGTCGTGGTATCAGCCGAAGCCTTCGTGACGTCAGCGACTGAGCGGCGCGTGCCGGATTGGACCGTAAGCCTGCTCTTGTATTAAGGGGGCTAGTTCTGCTTCCGGCCATGTACGCAACGTGCAGGTGTACAATGGGTGATGGGCCCAGACCCCTGCGCCATAGGATTTAGACCGGCGTGCTGACCTCTGTGTTGTGCCTAGGTAGGGATGCGACGCGTTGATCTTCCGAGGCCGGGCATGACCCAGAAAAGTGTGTCCGGACGAAGGGGATCGAGCGTGTTGGGAAATGTGGTGCACCCCTGCAGGGAAGTTAATCTATTCAAATAGCCGTGATCTTCGGTAACAGGATGACTTGGAGTTGTACCTTGACCTTATGACAACTAGAACCGGATACTTAATAAAACACACCCTTCCAAGTGCCAGATACAACAGGTGATCGCTCTCTCACAGGGCGACGAGGGGAGGATCATCGGTTAGGATTATGCTATGCGATGTTACTTTGTGAACTTACCATCTACTCTCTTCTCATGCTGCAAGATGGAGGTGGCCAGAAGCGTAGTCTTCGACAGGACTAGCTATCCCCCCTCTTATTCCGGCATTCTGCAGTTCAGTCCACATATGATACCCCTTTTCCATTTGATACCAATGCATACATATGTAGTGTAGCTCCTTGCTTGCGAGTACTTTGGATGAGTACTCACGGTTGCTTTGTTCCCTCTTTTCCCCCTTTCTATACCCGATTGCTACGACCAGAAGTTGGAGCCCAGGAGCCAGACGCCACCGTTGACGACAACTACTACTACTCGGGAGGTGCCTACTACTACGTGCAGCCCGCTGACGACGACCAGGAGTAGTTTAGGAGGATCCCAGGGAGGAGGCATGCGCCTCTTTCGATCTGTATCCCAGTTTGTGCTAGCCTTCTTAAGGCAACTTGTTTAACTTATGTCTGTACTCAGATATTGTTGCTTCCGCTGACTTGTCTATGATCGACCTCTTGTATTTGAGCCCTCGAGGCTTCTAGCTTGTAATATGATGCTTGTATGACTTATTTTATTTGTAGAGTTGTGTTGTGATATCTTCCCGTGAGTCCCTAATCTTGATCGTACATGTTTGCATGTATGATTAGTGTACGGTCAAGTCGGGGGTGCCACAAGTTGGTATCAGAGCCGACTGCCTGTAGGAATCCCCCTTCCAAACTCCTTGGTCGAAGTTGATTCTAGTCGTTGCAAAACTTTTACTAACATGGCTGTGCGCCTTATGGGCCCACATCGCCATTGGGTGGTAGTAGGATCTTTTACTCCTTGACCTATACTCTGGGACTCTGACATCTCTTCTATTCGGATTAAACGATTTTACTAACTCTGACTCTAGGTTCTCGTAATTACTTCCTCCCGGAGAGCCCCTTATTATAGATGATCACCTGCTGCGCCAGAAGATTTCGAAGCTACTCTCCGATGTTTTCACGCGACCCTTGTGCCCATCGACTTTACAATTCCCTACCACCAAAATACCCTTATGGAAAACTACCTACAATTGTCGTTCATACATTCATCCTCACTTGCTCTTGTTATTACAAGATGCCCTAAATTGCTCTCCGTTGTTTCGAAAATCCTTTAAGCTTACTGCCTTGCAGTTCTTTACCACATGAATACCCTTATTGAAAATTCCTCGCACTTATCGAGTATCCGTTCACCCCCAGTTGTTCGTATGCTTCATAAGATACTCTGAAATACTATCCGACCCTCTGAGCAACCTCTTCAAACTATTGCTCTGCAAATACTTGTATTCTTACATTATGGATGCTCCCATATCACTAGTAATATTCACTAGTATCTTTCGACACCGTCATTTTGATCCTATTGATTCAACATGTGTGCGAATGCACACAATCATCAATCGACCCTTCTAAATTATCTTTCCGGCTCAGGCGTCATTTTGAACATGAGCTGGTTCTCGACCAAACTAGTTGTCGTCAATTGTGCCTCTGGTCTATTCAACTTATCCATCCTTGATCAGAGCGTTTGCTTCGGATCCTTTGTTTTGGAAATCATCATTCCTTTGTTATCTAAGCATCAAATTATTCAGATGTTCTATAATCTGACGCCCGTGCATTCTTTCTTCCTCTGATTGAGTACCGATACTCACATCAGCTCCGTTGTGGATCGCCCGATCCATTGTAGGATTCTATCCGACATTGTCCTTCATATTCAATAACCTTGTGAGCCTTTCCACAGGTATATAATGCCTTTGGTAATTTGTATCATCTGCTTTGATAACCATACTCTACTTTCGAGTTGGTATTATTTACTCTGAAGTTTGTGGTATATGTTCCTAAGATGCCCTGATGGGTTGAACCAATGCCTTCCTTAATCTGTGTGAACCCGAAAGATTTCACGGGGCATATTTATCTGGTATTGCACCAGGTAAAACTTTCAACAGCTAATGTCATTTTCGAAATACGAGAGGTGAATGAAGGTTATGCATTGAGGAAGTGGGAGTCGACCTTGAACCTTGCGTTCATGCCCATGGACACGATGTAGATCTTATCATTAAAGCTTCTCTTAAATTAATTATTCCTTTGGTACAAGTTCATCTTATATCTGGGATCTGGCCTTTCGCAATCGTGGTTCTGACCATGTTCTCCTTTAAATACCATCTCTCGTGCAAATTTAAGCACTTGTCCTCTACGGAGTAATACCCCAGTCCAACCTCTACTTTGATTTGTCGTCGAGTATTACCCCCCTGGTATCTCAAGTTTATCACGGAACTGCATAACTTCTTATGAGTTCTTCATCAAGTGCTACATTCTCATTGATTCCAATTTTTCATGGGCTCTGAGTTATTTAACACTCAAAGACATCGATAACTGACTTGAGTCCGCATCGGGATTAAACAACTCTTGGTAACCTTCATTACTTATGAGTTTGAACTCAATCACGTCATTCCTAGCCTGTTTGGCTATATCCTTTTCGTGTCGATTTTAACTGTGCTACCTGGTCCTTCTTCCCAGAGCACAATTTTTGACGATGAGTTAAGCTTACGTCGATCTTCCTCATCATATCATTTCGCTTTGGACAGCAAGCTTGCTTTTGAGTTTGTGTTGTACCCATGGTTTCAATAACCTTTTGCTTCATCATTCCTTTGACTTGATGTCATCGCCAATTGATTACATCTTCTTGATTTCTCTCGACAAATTGTCGTGATCATCATCAACATTTTGACTCCTCCCAGGTTTCCAATTGAATTCATGATGAGAAATACCATCCTTGCCCTTGATGAATCTTATTGTCATCGACCACTTTATTGCCTTCCCACCAACACAAGCATGTTCGTGTTTGGTGTTATACCTTGAGTTCCTTGCTATCCAGCAATTGTTCTTCTTTACCTTGGAACATTACCATCTTTTATCTCAAGAATGTTGTTAGAATTTCACCACCTCTTAAGAAATTCTTGGTATAGTGATGCTTCTCGGCATCACCATTCTTTTCTTGGCCCCCGTGTTGAGTGAACTCTGTTGTGAGGATTTGATATCTCTAGCAACCCTATTGCTTCAATTAATGGACAATAATTCCAATTTGGTGTGCCGGTTGCTAAATCAACATTCTGATGTTGGTCATGTAACCCATCCCGCATTTCAAGTGCACCTTCTAGTCAATGCTTAATTGTGTCTGTTTTCCTCCAGCATAGATCATTAAGTCATTTGATCTGGCAAATATTATCTCCTTGTCCACATAGTTGTGGAAATCCATCTTTTTGGATACCTCGATGAATTATCGTTGAGTCCATCAGCCACCTCCTCATCTTCTTCTTGATTTAATGATGAACTCTTGTTTCGAAACTCGCTTCCATAGTTCATATTCCGAGAATCTTCAATGTCATCTCGTCAATTAGTGTTGCACCTTTTCTCCTCGGGCATCGTGAGTTTGAGGTATCCTGACCACCAATCAGATCTGAATCTCAGTCAGATATGATGGTTGGAACATAATTCCACGAGTTATAACAATGGCCTTTATGTGACCCGGTAAGGTGATGACGTGCCTAGCACACCTGGCCGGAGGCCCTATTGTTATAGTTTCCCTTTCAGCAAGGCTATCCATTCTTCCATGAGGAAATTGTAAGACTTATTCTACAAGTTATTCCTGATAAATCCATTGAGTATCCAAAGTCCGACCTTTGCTTGAAGACCATGTCAATGCTATCTCGAAGCATGTCTATGGTACTCCGATTTTCGACAAGAACATTTGAAGCCCAATGCTAAATGTTTTCTTGCTCAATTATCCAAACACCGTTGTATGGGTAATGTCATGAAATTTCTCTCCCCTTACCTAAAGAGTTCTCTACATTATATCCTGTCATGGATATCATGCTCTGCTTGTCCTTGGGAAGGATATACCCTTGAAATATGTGTTTAAACACATTTTCCTTTCCATTGTTCTGCTTAAACCCGATAATCATATTCTCCTTTCCATTGTTTGGTTTAACCTTTCTTGTGATCTATATGATCTAAGCAATAATATTCTCCTGCTTTTGTAAACACCTCGGTGTACAATTCTGTCAGAAAGACCATGTTACTTTTGTTGATGACATTCCGGTAACCACCGATGGACGAGAACTTTGCCTATTGGTCCGCCTCGTTCAACGAGCAGGAAAATGGTTCTCTTCGTCCCTCGCCATTGGTACCGACGTTGTTGCCGACATAATTGACAGGCTATGCTCTGACCTGCCTTGCTATCATGACTGTGCAAGATGTCACCGCTTCTCCTACTTTTAACCCATGGTGGGCCCATAACCCACAGTTCCACAGGATCGAAAAGTGACTCTCCTGTACACCTTGTTGACAAAGTTATCCCTTGCTCTTGGTTTCATAGGTAATTTGTGAGCCACCTTCCTAGTGATCTATTCTGGTATCAGACACAATGCTTATTCCCATTGCTCTAAACCCCTTTCACACTTGTTTCAGGCAACAAACGATTGCCTATGCGCTTGAAGCTTCCATTTTGCACCTTCATACTTTGCTCTCGAAAATTTCTTAAGTATGAATTCGAGAGTTACTTTCCGCCACTTTTCCTGAGGTTATCTACCAGATAAGCAACATTGTAGCGGTTCATTCTTCCGAAGTTAACCCTTGACCTTCGTATGTATGATGGAGTTCCTGATGAAAGAATGACGACTTCATCATGATGACCTGAAGCAGAGGAATGAAGACATCAACGTAATGGATCGACCCCTTGGAGAAGAGCAACTAAGACCGGGAACACTCGCTAGAAATTCGTAGCCAGAACCTTCCCCCTTACCCACCTCTTAAATCTCGGGAGGAGATTTCTTGTAGTAGAGGAGAATTGTGACGCCCGGATAGTCATGCTACAGTAACCCTCCGCTAATGATTCCACGTCACCACGATTACTGTTGTTAATCTTGTGATGATTCAAATCCCGTTCAAATTCAAATTTAAAATCAAGTCAAACAATTAAAGTTATCAAAAGTCAAAACTAAAATGTTCTTAATGTGACAAGTAAATCGTGGATATTATTGGTGGAGAAACAAATTTTTTTATAAAATATTAAATACCCTAAAGTGAACAAAACAGTAGCAAAAACAATTATTTAAAAGCTTTTATAATAATAAACCATCACAAACTATTTTACTTTATGTGCCAAGTTAAATGTGGTTGTGGCATATTTACATG
The DNA here is from genome assembly GCF_003073215.2 of Triticum urartu. Classification (NCBI taxonomy): domain Eukaryota; kingdom Viridiplantae; phylum Streptophyta; class Magnoliopsida; order Poales; family Poaceae; genus Triticum; species Triticum urartu. Next base: position 490,894,769 of record NC_053028.1, on the reverse strand, counting down.
TACTAAATTAGATACAACCTTGGTATTTTATTAAAAATAAAATAAGTAGGAACTAAAAGAAAGAAAAAAGTAAAAGAAAATCCAAAACAAAAAACAAAAGAGAAAAGGAAACCCCATTTTTCCCTGGGCCTTGGCCCAGACAACAGCCAGGCTGGCCCACCCCAACCCCTGGCCTATATGGCCTCGTTACCCCCCTGCAAACCCTAACCCACCCCATGATCCCCACTTCTCCCCCCCACTCCCCCGATCCCCTCCTAGAACGAGATCGCCCCCAATGCCCCGGCTCGACCCCGCCGCCTCGCCGTTCGCCGGCGCCGCCCGTCGGACCACCCCATCTTCTTATCCGCTCCGCCGTCCCCTTGTCACCGGGCCGCACCCGCTCGTTGTCGTCGTGCGCCACCACCGTCGTCGTCCTCTCCGTCACCGAACCGCCGCCCGACGCAGTCCATCGCCGGAGCTCCTCCTCGCCGGCTTGCTTCCTCTCCGACGTCGTCATCTCCGTCGCCCTCCTCGCTCCCCCCCGCTGCCCCGATCCCTACTCCCCACCGTGAGCCGCCGCCTTCTCTCTCCCCTCTGCCTCCGCGCTTGCCGTGCCCCCCTCCACCGTGGCCGCGCCTCGACGCTGCTGCCCGCCTCTGCCCGCCACCCCCCACTGCACCTGTCCACCCCTTCGTCCCACTCCGGCGCGCCGTCGACGCATGCTGCCTGGCCCCGCTGCTCGCCGCTTCGAGGACTCGTCGGCTCCGCCCCGCCCATAACCCTGCACGCCGCCACCCTTGGCCACCGACCTCGGCCGCATCGCTCCGACCGACTGCGCCCGCCCGGCCGAACCTCGTCGGCGCCCTACCGCGGCTACTGTCTGGTGGGCCGCACCTGACCACACTCGGGCGCCCAGCGCCCATGCATGCACCCCTAGGGCTTCGCCCGCAATTACACCCACGCCCGTTAACCCCGCGCCCGTTTGGCCACCCCGGGTCTATGACATGTGGGCCACGTGCCCTGAGAATGATTTTTTAAAGGAAATTAAAAATAAGTAAATAAAAATGTTGATTAAATAATTAAATAAATAATAAGTAAATAAAAATGTTAATTAATTAACTATATTAATTAACTTAATTAATCATGTTTAATTAAACTAATTAAACATTAGGTACCTAATTAACTAATTAAACTAAGTAATAGGTTAATTAGGTTATTGTACCTATGACGAACGGGACCCACATGTCAGTTGACCAGTCAACACCCTTGTTGACTGCTGACATCATGCTGATGTCGGCATGCACTGTTCTGGATAATATTGGATTTAAATAAATAATTAAAATCAAAAAATAATTAAAACTTTAGAAAATCATATAAAATAAACCGTAGCTTGGAGGGAAAAACATTGTACATGAAAGTTGCTAAGAACGACGATACGAATCCGGATACGGAGCCCGTTCGTCCGCCACACACCCCTAACATATCGAACTCGCAACTTTCCCCTCCGGTTCATCTGTCCGAAAACGCGGAACACCGGGAATACTTTCCCGGATGTCCCCCCCCCCTTCGCTGGTATCACCTACTACCGCGATTGGGCACACCTAGCATCACGCTTTGTCATGTCATGCATCGACATGCATTTGCTTGCATTGCATTTGTTGTTTCTTCCCCCTCTTCTCTGGCTAGACACCGAGACCGACGCCGCTGCTACCCAGTACGACTACGGTGTTGACGACCCCTCCTTCTTGCCAGTGCAATCAGGAAAGCCCCCCCTAGATCACCAGATATCGCCTACTCTCCTCTATACTGCTTGCATTAGAGTAGTGTAGTATGTTACTGCTTTCCGTTAATCCTATTCTGATGCATAGCCTGTCATTGTTGCTAGAACTGTTGATACCTTAGCTGCAATCCTAAATGCTTAGTATGGAATGCTAGTTTACCATCAGTGGCCCTACATTCTTGTCCGTCTGCCATGCTATACTATCGGGCCGTGATCATGCGGGAGGTGGTCACGGGTATATACTTATACATAATATATGATACTTGTGGTGACAAAAGATGGGTCGGCTCGAGGAGTACCCGCGGATGATTCACGAATTGGGGGCTGGAAGGACATACTTTCCCGACAGCCCTATGTGTCGATCTTTGTGGCGAAGCGACAAGGCAGGTGGAGACCACCTAGGAGAGAGGTGGGCCTGGCCCTGGTCGGCGTTCACGGTTATTTCAAGATAACACGTTTAACGAGATCTTGGTATTTGATCTGAGACTGGCCACTGGCCTATACGCACTAACCATCTACGCAGGGACAGTTATGGGCACTCAACGTCGTGGTATCAGCCGAAGCCTTCCTGACGTCAGCGACTGAGCGGCGCGCGCCGGAATAGACCGTAAGCCTGCTCTTGTATTAAGGGGGCTAGTTCTGCTTCCGGCCGCATACGCAACGTGTAGGTGTGCAATGGGCGATGGGCCCAGACCCCTGCGCCATAGGATTTAGACCGGCATGCTGACCTCTCTATTGTGCCTAGGTAGGGCTGCGACGTGTTGATCTTCCGAGGCCGGGCATGACCCAGAAAAGTGTGTCCGGACGAAGGGGATCGAGCGTGTTGGGAAATGTGGTGCACCCCTGCAGGGAAGTTAATCTATTCGAATAGCCGTGATCTTCGGTAACAAGACGACTTGGAGTTGTACCTTGACCTTATGACAACTAGAACCGGATACTTAATAAAACACACCCTTCCAAGTGCCAGATACAACCGGTGATCGCTCTCTCACAGGGCGACGAGGGGAGGATCATCGGTTAGTATTATGCTATGCAATGTTACTTGGTGAACTTACCATCTACGCTCTTCTCATACTGCAAGATAGAGGTGGCCAGAAGCGTAGTTGTAACGCCCTCGATGCGGCTATATCTCCCACGTGTCGAAGCACGACTTAGAGGCATAATCGCATTGAAAGCAATGTCGCAAGTGAGGTAATCTTCGCAAACAACCCATGCACATAAATAAAGGGGAAAGGTACATAGTTGGCTTACACTCGCCACGTCACACAAATACATAAATAAGACATTAAATTCATCCAATACACTCAAGGTCTGAATACGGAACCAAAATAAAGATCAACCCCCAAATGCGACAAAGTCCCCGATCGCCCCAACTGGGCACCTCTACTGATCATCTGGGAAAGACATGTAGTAACGACGAGATTCTTCATCGAACTCCCACTTGAGCTCGGTCATAACATCTGGAGCGGTATCATCGGTCCCTGCATCTGGTTTTGGAAGTAATCTGTGAGTCATGGGGACTCAGCAATCTCGCACCCTCGCGATCAAGACTATTTAAGCTTATAGGTAAGGTAAAGGTATGATGTGGAGCTGCAGCAAGCGACTAGCATATATGGTGGCTAACATATTCGCAAAAGAGAGCGAGAAGAGAAGGCAAAAGCACGGTCGAACAACTATGATCAAGAAGTGATCCTAGAACAACCTATGTCAAGCATTACTCCAACACCGTGTTCGCTTCCCGGACTCCGCCGAGACGAGACCATCACGCTTACACACGCGGTTGGTGCATTTTAATTAAGTTAAGTTTCAGGTTATCTACAACCGAAGTTCGTTTCCCATCTGCCCATAACCGCAGGCACGGCTTTCGAAAGTTCAAATCCCTGCAGGGGAGTCCCAACTTAGCCCATCACAAGCTCTCACGGTCAACAAATGGTATTCCTTCTCCCAAGACATTCCGATCAGACTTGGCATCCCGGTTACAAGACATCCTCGACAATGGTAAAACAAGTCCAGCAACACCGCCCGAATGTGCCGACAAATCCCGATAGGAGCTGCACATATCTCGTTCTCAGGGCACACTCAGATGAGACATCCTACGAGTAAAACCAACCCTCAAGTTGCCCCGAGGTGGCCCCGTAGTCTACTCGGTCGGACCAACACTCAGAGGAGCACTGGCCCAGGGGGGTTTAAATAAAGATGACCCTCGGGCTCCGGAAACCCAAGGGAAAAAGAGGCTAGGTGGCGAATGGTAAAACCAAGGTTGGGCATTGCTGGAGGAGTTTTATTCAAGGCGAACTGTCAAGGGGTTCCCATTATAACCCAACCATGTAAGGAACGCAAAATCTGGGAACATAACACCGATATGACGGAAACTAGGGCGGCAAGAGTGGAACAAAACACCAGGCATAAGGCCGAGCCTTCCACCCTTTACCAAGTATATAGGTGCATTAAGATAAACAAGATAATATGGTGATATCCCAACAATAAACAAGTTCCAACAAGGAACGATCTCTAATCTTCACCTACAACTAGCAACACTATAAGAGGGGCTGAGCAAAGCGGTAACATAGCCAAACAACGGTTTGCTAGGACATGGTGGGTTAGAGGTTTGACATGGAAATATGGGAGGCATGATAAGCAAGTGGTAGGTATCGTAGCATAGGCATAGCAAAAGAGCGAGCATCTAGCAAGCAAAGATAGAAGTGATTTCGAGGGTATGGTCATCTTTCCTGCAAAGTTCTCGGAGTTGCCTTGATCCTCGTAAGCGTACTCAACGGGCTCCTCGTTCACGTACTCGTCTCCCGGATCTACCCAAGCAAGAACAACAAGCAAAAGGAACACAATCAACCACGTGCAATGCTCAAGCAACATGATGCAAAACATGGTATGATATGCAGGATGCGATATGTGATGCATATGCAAGATTTGGAAAGGAATGATTGAACCTGGCCTCAACTTGGAAATCCAAGAGTGCCAATAGAAAGGTGAGGTGATTTCAGTCGAAATCGATATAAAGATCACCAGAATCGGATGCACGGTTTGGAAATGGCAAGCAAAACAAATATGGCACCGGTCTGCGATTAACAACAAGTAGCCTACTAAATGCATCAAGAACAACATGCTACAGCACTCCAACATGACAACAAAATACATGGCAGGTATTAACTCATAATGCTTGACAAAATATGAACACTGGGCTATGGCTAATTCACTCATTAACAGGTTCAAACAAGCATGGCAAAAGTGCAAAAGATAACAGGTTTTCAGACTTAGTGAAATTAACAGCATGCCAGGAATTTATCATCAGGAAGCAATGTTTAGAGCATGAAAACTACAAGCTACAAGAACACATCATGGCAAAGCAAGGCATGGCATGAAGCTACTCTAAGCATATAACAAAAGTCGCTTGGTTACCATGAGCCAAAAGGGATCGGAAAATACAATTGCAAGCATGTGAACATAGCAAAAACATAAATAGATTCAGACTTGGTGAAAAACTGGAGTATGGCAAAACAGTTAATGAGTAGGCATGTTTACGAGCTCGATGCACTCACTACGAGGCATTGCATGACAAACTAAGCATACACTCAGCAAATAGACATGACATAGATGCTAAACATGGCAAGAACAACAACATAGCATGCACGGATCAACAACAAGCTCGGAAAAATCGCTAAACATGTTAACAATCTGCCAGGAACATTTTATAGCAAAAGTAGAGCTCGATTGACTCAAGCTAGGGTGCTCCATAATTGCAAACAAAGACATGGATGGATAGGGAACAACATTATCGACAAAACATCCTTACTGATCATGCTCAAAAGATGCACGGATCACTAGGAAACAACATGAACATATGGCATAAAAATAATGATAGGGCAAGGAGTTAGTGAAATTCAAGTCCCTGAAATCAGCATCATTGAGTAAGCTACTTTGCATTCTTGTGCTAGTCACCACAAGGATCACAAAAATACATGACATACACCCCTGTAAAGATAACATGGCATTCTTCAAAACTCATGTAGAGCTCGGGATCATAGCATGCACACATTAATCATGGCAAAAATGACAAAAGTGCATTTGCTGAAACAGATCTGAAACTATCATCACATAGCCCTCTTCCAACAGCATTTCGAGCATCAATATGAGCTCAAATGAAAATGATGCGATGAGATGAAATAATGTACTCGTCGAGACGAACATTTTGATATGCTACACGCACGAATCGGAGCTACGATGAGGAAGTTATGGCATGCCAAAGAATGCAAAAAATAACTGAGAGGGGGGAGAAAGTCAACCGATCCGGATCTAGGGTTTGCACGCCGATCGAGGATCGTCGGATCCGAGCATGCCGGAGCTGTGTACGAGGTCGCCGGAGTTGGAGTCCACCGGATCCGGCCGAGAAGAGGACGAAGAGGACGACGAGGTGGTCGGCGCGACGTGGGCGCGGCGGCTCCGGGCCGGATGCGCGAGGCGGCGCGACGTGGGAGGTCGCCGGCAGGGCGGCAGGGCGAGGAGGTCGACGGCAGTGGCGGCAGGGCGCGTGGCGAGGCGGCGGGGCCGGCGAGCGGCGCAGTGCGGCAGAGCGGGCGGCGCGCGAGCGGCGGGGCTCGGGCCTGGTCGGGCGGCGGGGAGGGCCGGCCACGGGCCGCGCGGGACGGCGGCGGCGGGAGGCGACGAAGTGGGCTCGGGCGCCACGTGGCGGCTTGGGACTGGCGGCGGCGGTTGTGTCCGGCGTGTCCGGACGTGTCCGGCGCGCTGAGGACGAAGGGGCTTGGGTTAGGGTAGGATTTGATCCGAAATTTTCGGGGAGTGGCCTTTATATAGAGGTAGAGGGAGCTAGGAAGCTCCAAATGAGGTGTGGTTTGCGGCCACGCGATCGTGATCGAACACTCTAGATGATGGAAGGGGTTTAGGTGGGTTTTGGGCCACTTTGGAGGGGTGTTGGGCTGCAACACACACGAGGCCTTTTCGGTCCCTCGGTTAACCATTGGAGTATCAAACGAAGTCCAAATGGTATGAAACTTGACAGGCGGTCTACCGGTAGTAAACCAAGACCGCATGACAAGTATCGGTCCAATCCGAAAACGTTTAACACCCACACACGAAAAGAGGTAGAAAGGGACACCGGAGGACATAGGAGCGCCGGAATGCAAAACGGACAATGGGGAAAATGCTCGAATGCATGAGACCAAAACGTATGCAAATGCAATGCACATGATGACATGATATGAGATGCATGACAAAGGCAAAACACACGGAGACAAAAACCCGACAAGGAGGAAATAACATAACTTATTGCCGGAAACGGCAAGAGTTGGAGTACAAATAAGGTAGGTTACATCCGGGGTGTTACAGTAGTCTTCTACAGGACTAGCTATCCCCCCTCTTATTCCGGCATTCTGCAGTTCAGTCCACATATGATACCCCTTTTCCATTTGATACCAATGCATACATATGTAGTGTAGCTCCTTGCTTGCAAGTACTTTGGATGAGTACTCACGGTTGCTTTGCTCCCTCTTTTCCCCCTTTCTATACCCGGTTGCTGCGACCAGAAGTTGGAGCCCAGGAGCCAGACGCCACCGTCGACAACGACTACTACTACTACTCGGGAGGTGCCTACTACTATGTGCAGCCCGCTAACGACGACCAGGAGTAGTTTAGGAGGATCCCAGGCAGGAGGCCTGCGCCTCTTTCGATCTGTATCCTAGTTTGTGCTAGCCTTCTTAAGGCAACTTGTTTAACTTATGTCTGTACTCAGATATTGTTGCTTCCGCTGAATCGTCTATGATCGAGCTCTTGTATTCGAGCCCTCGAGGCCCCTGGCTTGTAATATGATGCTTGTATGACTTATTTTATTTGTAGAGTTGTGTTGTGATATCTTCCCGTGAGTCCCTGATCTTGATCGTACACGTTTGTGTGAATGATTAGTGTACGGTCAAATCGGGGGCGCCACAGTTTTCGAGAACCAAGGTATCAATCCAGTAGGAGGCTACGCGCCAGTCCCTCGTACCTGCACAAAACAAATAAATCCTCGCAACCAACGTGATAAGGGGTTGTCAATCCCTACACGGCCACTTACGAGAGTGAGATCTGATAGATATTATAAGATAACATTTTTGGTACTTTTGTGATAAAGATGCAAAGTAAAATAAAAGCAAAGTAAAAAGCAAAGGAAATAACTAAGTAGTAGGAGATTAATATGATGAAGATAGACCTGGGGGCCATAGGTTTCACTAGTGGCTTCTCTCGAGATCATAAGTATTCTACGGTGGGTGAACAAATTACTGTTGAGAGATTGACATAATTGAGCATAGTTATGAGAATATCTAGGTATGATCATGTATATAGGCATCACGTCCGAGACAAGTAGACCGACTCCTGCCTGCATCTACTACTATTACTCCACTCATCAACCGCTATCCAGCATGCATCTAGAGTATTAAGTTAATGAAAACAGAGTAACGCCTTAAGCAAGATGACATGATGTAGAGGGATAAACTCATGCAATATGATGAAAACCCCATCTTGTTATCCTCGATGGCAACAATACAATACGTGCCTTGCTGCCCCTACTGTCACTGGGAAAGGACACCGCAAGATTGAACCCAAAGCTAAGCACTTCTCCCATTGCAAGAAAGATCAATCTAGTAGGCCAAACCAAACTGATAATTCGAAGAGACTTGCAAAGATAACCAATCATACATAAAAAAATTCAGAGAAGATTCAAATATTGTTCATAGATAGACTTGATCATAAACCCACAATTCATCGGTCTCAACAAACACACCGCAAAAACAAGATTACATCGAATAGTTCTCCACAAGAGAGGGGGAGAACATTGTATTGAGATCCAAAAAGAGAGAAGAAGCCATCTAGCTAATAACTATGGACCCGTAGGTCTAAGGTGAACTACTCACACTTCATCGGATGGGCTATGGTGTTGATGTAGAAGCCCTTCGTGATCGATGCCCCCTCTGGCGGAGCTCCGGAACAGGCCCCAAGATGGGATCTCGTGGATGCAGAATGTTGCGGCGGTGGAATTAGGGTTTTGGCTCCGTATCTGATCGTTTGGGGGTACGTAGGTATATATAGGTGGAAGGAGTACGTCGGTGGAGCAATAGGGGGCCCACGAGGGTGGAGGGCGCGCCTGGGGGGTAGGCGCGCCCCCCTACCTCGTGGCCTCCTCTTTTGTGTCTTGACGTAGGGTCCAAGTCTCCTGGGTCTTGTTCGTTGAGAAAATCACATTCCCGAAGGTTTCATTCCGTTTGGACTCTGTTTGATATTCCTTTTCTTTGAAACCCTAAAACAGGCAAAAAACATCAATTCTGGGTTGGGCCTCCGGTTAATAGGTTAGTCCCAAAAATAATATAAAAGTGGATAACAAAGCCCAATAATGTCCAAAACAGTAGATAATATAGCATGGAGCAATCAAAAATTATAGATACGTTGGAGACGTATCAAGCATCCCCAAGCTTAATTCCTGCTCGTCCTCGAGTAGCTAAATGATAAAAACAGAATTTTTGATGCGGAGTGCTACTTTGCATAATTTTAATGTAATTCTTCTTAATTGTGGTATGAATATTCAGATCAGAAAGATTCAAGATAAAAGTTCATATTGACATAAAAATAATAATACTTCAAGCATACTAACTAAGAAATTATGTCTTCTCAAAATAACATGGCCAAAGAAAGTTATCCCTACAAAATCATATAGTCTAGCTATGCTCTATCTTCACCACACAAAGTATTTAAATCATGCACAACCCCGATGACAAGCCAAGCAATTGTTTCATACTTTTGACATTCTCAAAACTTTTTCAATCTTCACGCAATACATGAGCGTGAGCCATGGATATAACACTATAGGTGGAATAGAATGGTGGTTTTGGAGAAGACAAAAAGGGAGAAGATAGTCTCACATCAAGTAGGCGTATCAACGGGCTATGGAGATGTCCATCAATAGATATCAATGTGAGTGAGTAGGGATTGCCATGCAACGGATGCACTAGAGCTATAAGTATATGAAAGCTCAACAAAAGAAACTAAGTGGGTGTGCATCCAACTCGCTTGCTCACGAAGACCTAGGGTAGTTTGAGGAAGCCCATCATTGGAATATACAAGCCAAGTTCTATAATGAAAATTTCCCACTAGTATATGAAAGTGACGAAATGAGAGACTCTCTATCATGAATATCATGGTGCTACTTTGAAGCACAAGTGTGGTAAAAGGATAGTAACATTGTCCCTTCTCTCTTTTTCTCTCTTTTTTTTATTTGGGCCTTTTCTCTTTTTTATGGCCTCTTTTCTTTCTCTTCTTGTTTTTTTCGTCCGGAGTCTCATCCCGACTTGTGGGGGAATCATAGTCTCCATCATCCTTTCCTCACTGGGACAATGCTCTAATAATGATGATCATCACACTTTTATTTTCTTACAACTCAACAATTACAACTCGATACTTAGAACAAAATATGACTCTATATGAATGCCTCCAGCGGTGTACCGGGATATGCAATGACTCATGAGTGACATGTATGAATGAATTATGAACGGTGGCTTTGCCACAAATACGATGTCAACAACATGATCATGCTAAGCAATATGACAATGATGGAGTGTGTCATAATAAACGGAACGGTGGAAATTTGCATGGCAATATATCTCGGAATGGCTATGGAAATGCCATAATAGGTAGGTATGGTGGCTGTTTTGAGGAAGGTATATGGTGGGTGTATGATACCGGCGAAAGGTGCGCAGTATTAGAGAGGCTAGCAAAGGTGGAAGGGTGAGAGTGCGTATGATCCATGGACTCAACATTAGTCATAAAGAACTCATATACTTATTGAAAAAATCTACAAGTTATCAAAGCAAAGTATTACATGCATCCTCCTAGGGGATAGATTGATAGGAAAAGACCATCGCTCGTCCCCGACCGTCACTCATAAGGAAGACAATCAATAAATAAATCATGCTCTGACTTCATCACATAACGGTTCACCATACGTGCATGCTATGCGAATCACAAACTTTAACACAAGTATTTCTCAAATTCACAACTACTCAACTAGCACAACTTTAATATCACCATCGTCATATCTCAAAACCATTATCAAGCATCAAACTTCTCATAGTATTCAACACACTCAAAAAGGAAGTTTTATTATTATTATTGTATAACAAGCATATTAGGATTTTAAGCAAATTACCATGCTATTTAAGACTCTCAAAATAATTTAAGTGAAGCATGAGAGATCAATAGTTTCTGTAAAACAAATCCACCACCGTGCTCTAAAAGATATAAGTGAAGTACTAGAGCAACACTATATAACTCAAAAGATATAAGCGAAGCACATAGAGTATTCTAACAAATTCCAAATCATGTATGGCTCTCTCAAAAGGTGTGTACAGAAAGGATGACTGTGGTAAACTAAAAAGTGAATACTCAAATCATACAAGACGCTCCAAGCAAAACACATATCATGTGGCAAATAAAAATATAGCTCCAAGTAAAGTTACCGATAGAAGTAGACGAAAGAGGGGATGCCTTTCAGGGCATCCCCAAGCTTTGGATTTTAGGTGTACTTAGATTATCTTGGGGGTGCCATGGGCATCCCCAATCTTAGGCTCTTGCCACTCCTTGTTCCATAATCCATCACATCTTTACCCAAAACTTGAAAACTTCACAACACAAAACTCAAAGTAGAAAATCTCGTGAGCTCCGTTAGCGAAAGAAAACAAAATACCACTTCAAGGTACTGTAATGAACTCATTATTTATTTCTATTGGTGTTAAACCTACTGTATTCCAAATTCTCTATGGTTTATAAACTATTTTACTAGCCATAGATTCATCAAAATAAGCAAACAACACACGAAAAACAGAATCTGTCAAAAACAGAACAGTCTGTAGTAATCTGTAGCTAGCGCAAGATCTGGAACCCCAAAAATTCTAAAATAAATTGCTGGACGTGAGGAATTTATCTATTAATCATCTTAAAAAATAATTAACTAAATATCACTTTCCAAATAAAAATGGCAGCAGTTCTCGTGAGCGCTAAAGTTTCTGTTTTTTACAGCAAGTGTACCAAGACTTTCCCAAAGTCTTCCCAACGGTTCTACTTGGCACAAACACTAATTAAACACAAAAAACACAACAAAAACAGAGGCTAGATAAATTATTTATTACTAAACAGGAGCAAAAAGCAAGGAATAAAAATAAAATTGGGTTGCATCCCAACAAGCGCTATCGTTTAACGCCCCTAGCTAGGCATAACAAGCAAGGATAGATCTAGGTATTACCATCTTTGGTAGGCAATACATAAGTGGCTCTCATAATAGATTCATAAGGTAATTTAATTTTCTTTCTAGGAAAGTGTTCCATGCCTTTCCTTAATGGAAATTGGAATCTAATATTTCCTTCCTTCATATCAATAATTGCACCAATCGTTCTAAGGAAAGGTCTACCAAGAATAATAGGACATGAAGGATTGCAATCTATGTCAAGAACAATAAAATCTACGGGCACATAGTTCCTATTTGCAACAGAAAGAACATCATTAATTCTTCCCATAGGTTTTTTAATAGTGGAATCCGCAAGGTGCAAGTTTAGAGAGAAATCATCAAAATCATGGAAACCTAACAAATCACACAAAGTCTTTGGAATCATGGAAACACTAGCACCCAAATCACATAAAGCATAGCATTCATGATCTTTAATTTTAATTTTAATAGTTGGTTCCCACTCATCATAAAGTTTTCTAGGGATAGAAACTTCCAATTCAAGTTTTTCTTCATAAGATTGCATCAAGACATCAACGATATGTTTAGTAAACGCTTTATTTTGACTATAAGTGTGAGGAGAATTTAGCACGGATTGCAACAAGGAAATACAATCAATCAAAGAGCAATTTTCATAGTTAAATTCCTTGAAATCCATACTAGTGGGTTTAGCAACATCTAGGGTTTTATTTCTTCAATCTCACTTTTATCAATTTTAGCATCAATTTTAGCAACATCTAGGGTCTGAATTCTTGGAACGCCTTCTAGGTAAAGGTGGATCATATTCAGTCCCATCATTATCAAGATTCATATTGCAAAACAAAGATTTAATAGGGGACACATCAATAACTTTTAGATCTTCATCTTTATTTTCATAGGAACTAGAAGAACACGCTCTTATAAAGGCATCTTTCTTAGCACGCATCCTAACGGTTCTTTCTTTGCACTCATCAATGGAAATTCTCATGGATTTGAGAGACTCATTGATATCATGCTTAGGTTGAATAGATCTAAGTTTCAAAGAATCAACATCAAGAGAAATTCTATCAACGTTCCCAGCCAACTCATCAATCTTAAGTAATTTTTCTTCAATCATAGCATTGAAACTCTTTTGCAAAGTAATAAATTCTTTAATATTAGATTCAAAATCAGAGGGCATCTTATTATAATTTCCATAAGAATTGTTGTAGGAATTACCATAATTATTAGAGGTATTACTAGGATAAGGCCTAGGATTAAAATTTCCTGTATACGCGTTGTTACCAAAATTGTTCCTACCAACAAAATTCACATCCATAGATTCATTATTATTCTCAATCAAAGTAGACAAGGGTGTATCATTAGGATCAGAAGAAACACTCTTACTAGCAAATAATTTCATAAGTTCATCCATCTTTCCACTCAAAACATTAATTTCTTCTATCGCATGCACCTTTTCATTAGTAGATCTTTCAGTATTCTATTGAGAATAATTAACCATAATATTATCTAGGAGTTTAGTAGCTTATCCTAAAGTGATTTCCATAAAAGTGCCTCCCGCGGCCGAATCTAAAATATTTCTAGAAGCAAAATTCAATCCAGCATAAAAAATTTGTATAATCATCCACAAATTTAAACCATGAGTACGGCAATTATGTATCATTAGTTTCATTCTCTCCCAAGCTTGTGCAACATGTTCACGATCAAGTTGTTTAAAATTCATAATATCGTTTCTAAGAGAGATGATCTTAGCGGGAGGAAAATACTTAGAGATAAAAGCATATTTGCACTTGTTCCATGAATCAATACTATTTTTAGGCAAATACGAAAACCAAGCTTTAGCACGATCTCTAAGCGAAAAAGGAAATAGCTTCAATTTAACAATATCATTATCCACATCTTTCTTCTTTTGCATATCACACAAATCAACGAAGCTATTTAGATGGGTAGCAGCATCTTCACAGGCCGGAAAACGGATCTTTCCTGACAAGATTCATCAAAGCAGTATTAATTTCACAAGATTCAGCGTTGGTAAGAGGAACAATCAGAGTGCTAATAAAATCATTGTTGTTGGTATTGGTGAAGTCACACAATTTAGTGTTATCTTGAGCCATCATGACAAGCAAGCAAACTAACACACAAGCAAACAAAAAGCAAGCGGGCAAAAAGAGGCAAATAAAGAAAGAGAAGGACGATAGAGAGAGAGGGCGAATAACACGGCAAGGGTGAAGTGGGGGAGAGGAAAACGAGAGGCAAATGGCACATAATGTAATGCGGGAGATAAGGGTATGTGATGGGTACTTCATATATTGACTATTGCGTAGACCTCCCTGCAACGGCGCAAGAAATCCTTCTTGCTACCTCTTGAGCACTGTGTTGGTTTTCCTCGAATAGGAAGGGATGATGCAGCAAAGTAGCGTAAGTATTTCCCTCAGTTTTTGAGAACCAAGGTATCAATCCAGTAGGAGGCTATGCGCCAGTCCCTCGTACCTGCACAAAATGAATAAATCCTCGCAACCAATGCGATAAGGGGTTGTCAATCCCTAGACGGCCACTTACAAGAGTGAGATCTGATAGATATGATAAGATAATATTTTTGGTATTTTTGTGATAAAGATGCAAAGTAAAATAAAAGCAAAGTAAAAAGCAAAGGAAATAACTAAGTAGTAGGAGATTAATATGATGAAGATAGACCTGGGGGCCATAGGTTTCACTAGTGGCTTCTCTCGAGAGCATAAGTATTCAACGGTGGATGAACAAATTACTGTTGAGCAATTGACAGAATTGAGCATAGTTATGAGAATATCTAGGTATGATCATGTATATAGGCATCACGTCCGAGACAAGTAGACCGACTCCTACCTGCATCTACTACTATTACTCCACTCATCGACCGCTATCCAGCATGCATCTAGAGTATTAAGTTAACGAAAACAGAGTAATGCCTTAAGCAAGATGACATGATGTAGAGGGATAAAGTCATGCAATATGATGAAAACCCCATCTTGTTATCCTCGATGGCAACAATACAATACGTGCCTTGCTGCCCCTACTGTCACTGGGAAAGGACACCGCAAGATTGAACCCAAAGCTAAGCACTTCTCCCATTGCAAGAAAGATCAATCTAGTAGGCCAAACCAAACTGATAATTCGAAGAGACTTGCAAAGAAAACCAATCATACATAAAAGAATTTAGAGAAGATTCAAATATTGTTCATAGATCGACTTGATCATAAACCCACAATTCATCGGTCTCAACAAACACACCGCAAAAAGAAGATTACATCGATAGTTCTCCACAAGAGAGGGGGAGAACATTGTATTGAGATCCAAAAAGAGAGAAGAAGCCATCTAGCTAATAACTATGGACCCGTAGGTCTAAGGTGAACCACTCACACTTCATCGGAGGGGCTATGGTGTTGATGTAGAAGCCCTCCGTGATCGATGCCCCCTCCGGCGGAGCTCCAGAACAGGCCCCAAGATGGGATCACGTGGATACAGAAAGTTGCGGCGGTGGAATTAGGGTTTTGGCTCCGTATCTGATCGTTTGTGGGTACGTAGGTATATATAGGAGGAAGGAGTACGTCGGTGGAGCAACAGGGAGCCCACGAGGGTGGAGGGCGCGCCTAGGGGGTAGGCGTGCCCCCCTACCTCGTGGCCTCCTCTTTTGTGTCTTGACGTAGGTTCCAAGTCTCCTGGGTCTTGTTCGTTGAGAAAATCACGTTCCCGAAGGTTTCATTCCGTTTGGACTCCATTTGATACTCCTTTTCTTCGAAACCCTAAAACAGGCAAAAAAAAGCAATTCTGGGCTGGGCCTCCGGTTAATAGGTTAGTCCCAAAAATAATATAAAAGTGGATAATAAAGCCCAATAATGTCCAAAACAGTAGATAATATAGCATGGAGCAATCAAAAATTATCCAACGTATCACGCTCCCATCTCCTCCTGAACGGCGTGGAGCTTGGCCTCCTGAGCCACCAGGACTTGCGGCATGTTGCGCTGATAAGCCAACGCCACGCTCGGCAAGCCGAAGGGCATGCGAACGTAGCTGTGTGGTGGACCCTCACAGCGGCCCGCACGCGAAGGCCAGAAGCACTCCTGAGATGCGGCCCTGTTGAGCCCTGGGATGTCGATGCAGGCGCGCAGCCCGACATCCTCGCCTGGATGGAGGGTTGCGCCTTGTGAGCGGCCGTGGCCGCGCATGGTCCTTGCTTCTTGCAGTTCCTCGGTGGTCTTGGTGATGAACTCCTGAGCGGTGGGCACTCCTTGCCCTGTGCTCTCCCGAGGAAAGTGTGCCGTGAAGAAAGCTTCCAAGTGGTGCCCAAGCACCTCCCTCGTGAGGTTGGCAAGGTCTGAGGCTCTCCTGGAGAGAGCCCCCGAGTCTTGCCTAAGGAGGGCGTCAGGCGCGCTTTCCTATGCGGTGGAGGGAGGCGCCCCTGGAGCGGGCGCTGATCCTGACGAGGCTCCTAACACGACGCCATCTTCTTGGGGTCCTGCGCGTCGCAGCAGCTTCTTCTTGGGGATGGTCTCTGGAGGGCCTTCACTTCTGCCGTCTGGGTTGTCGATTGCTACGGCTTGGAAAACGCGCTCAAGGGAGCACACCGCATCCCTTTCTTCACATGGGACCGTGATGATTCCCCCGCTTCCTGGCATCTTGAGAACGTTGTAGCCGTGGTGAGTGACTGCCATGAACTTGGCAAGGGCTGGATACCCGAGGATGGCATTGTACGGCAGGCGGATGTGCGCGACGTCGAAGTCGATGAGCTCGGTGCGGTAGTTCTTGCGCTCCCCGAAGGTGACAGGCAGGCGGACTTGCCCTATCGGTGTGGTAGAACCATCAGTCACTCCTTAGAAAGGCTTGGTTGGCTGGAGCTGCTCATAGGGCACTTGGAGGTTGTCGAACGTGTTGACGGATAGGACGTTGAGCACTGCGCCACCGTCGATGAGAGTCTTAGTGACTTGCACATTGCTAATGACTGGGGAACACAACATAGGCAGGGTGCCAGCGGTGGCTGCGCACTTAAGCTGGTCGGCCGAGTTGAAGGTGATGGCGCATTGGGACTACCTGAGTGGGCGCGTGACCTCGAGCTTGGGGAGTGCCACGTTCACCTCGCGAGCGAACTGTTTGAAGATGTGCTGAGAGGCTGGGGCCTGAGCACCACCCAAGATGTAAGCAATCGCGCGCGGCTCCTGGAAGCCCCCAGCCCCCTCGTCCTGGTGGTGGTCATCATTCCTTATTGGTGGCGGCAATGGGGGAAGACCGGCGCTGCCCTGGGGGCGATCCTCACGAGGCGGGTCCCTCCAGGCGCCCTCGTGAGGTTGGTCCTGCCAGCGGTCCTCACGAGGCCGGTCGCGCCACTCCTGGCGCGGGCCACGGTCGTCCCAGTGTCTGGCTCCGCGTCCTCCTCCACGGTCGTAGCTCCGGTCGTTGCGCTCGGGGCGTCGACCGAAGCGTCCTTCCCGAATGGCTCTGAGCTCTTGGCAGTCGCTGGTGTTGTGGGTGTTCATGTTGTGGAAGGCACAGAACGGACAGCCGTTCTTGGATGACTCGGGTTGATCCCTGCCTCGCTTGGTGTCGGGCTCCGCTGCGAGCACCACTGCCTCTTTGTGCTTCACGTCCTTGGCCTTAGCCTTCTTCTCCTCCACTCCTGCAGCTGGCACCTCAAGGAGAGAGAGGCGCCCCTCCTCAGCTCTTGCACACTTGGTCGCCAGGTTGAACAGCTCCTGAGACGTGCAAAGCTCCTCATGGATAGCCAGCTCTTCCTTCATCTTGACGTCACGGACGCCATCGGAGAACGCGGAGATGATGGCCTCGTCCGTGACCTTGGTGATCTTGAGGCGGGTGTTGTTGAAGCGCTGGATGTACTTCTGGAGGGTCTCTCCTTGTTGTTGCTTGATGCGGCGTAGATCGCCCGCGGGCGGTGGGCGGTCACGAGTGCCCTGGAAGTTGGCGACGAAGCGGTCGCACATCTCGTCCCAGGAGGAGATCGAGCCGTGTTGCATGTTCAGGAGCCAGGAGCGGGCCCCATCCTTGAGAGCCATGGGAAACCAGTTCGCCATGACTTTTTCGTCGCCGTTGGCCGCTTTGATGCTCAACTCATAGAGCTGTAGGAACTCCGCGGGGCCGGCGGTGCCATCGTATCGAGGAGGTAGATCTGGCTTGAACTTGCCGTCAACGCTACGCAGCTCAGGGGTGAAGGCGCGGCAGCCGGCCGTGGTTGCCAGGGCCCACTTCGGAGGTGGAGCTAGGTCTTGACGAGGTCCGCACTGCACCACTGCAGGCGGCGCGCGATCTTGGTGAGGTGGCGCAGGGAGCGCCGGTGCTACTGGTCGCGGGATTTCTTGGCAGCTTCTTTCTTCATGCGCGGGCGCCGGGCGCGGTGGATCACGCCGCGGAGGCGTGCGCCTTGGCGCCAAGGCACCGTCTTGGGGTCGAGGCGGCGGTGGCATGCCATGAGCCCCGTCGCCCGTGGCTGGTTGAGGGGGAGGCAGAGAGTGGGATGGCGCCTGAGAGCCCCCCGCGGCACGGACGAGCTCGGCGACGCGGTCGAGCCACTCCTCATAGAGGTCGTCGACGGGGCGGTAACACAGGATCTCGTTCGCTGCGATGAGCGCGGCCCGTGCCTCCATGGGAGCGCGGTGCGCGTGAGACGAAGAACCAGCAGGGGTGAGTGATGGAGTAGCGGTGCGGCCATCCTGCCGCACCGAAGGATGCTGCAAGGACGCCTGCTGCTCGTTCCCCACCAGGCCGGTGGCAGCGTTGGCGGCGGGGGACGGAGAACGACGAGGTGGCCCGCCGACGGGAGCCGTTTGAGCGACACGGGCGGGGAGGGCAGCCAGACGCTCAGCTCGATCACGGCGAGCGTCCGACATGGAGACGACGGAGCGTCGGAGCGGCAGACTGACGGAAAGGAGGCTACGGCGCACCCCTACCTGGCGCGCCAAATTTCGGACATGGGGTTCTGGCTACCCTTAAGGTTCGAACACTGGGGTGCGCGCGAAGTCTTCCCCTCCTACCGATCTACGCTCTAGCTCACTAAGATCTTGCGGACGAACTCGATGAACTCACAACACAGAAAGACACGGGGTTTATAGTGGTTCGGGCCACCGATGTGGTGTAATACCCTACTCCAGTGTGGTGGTGGTGGATTGCCTCTTGGGCTGACGATGAACAATACAAGGGGAAGAACAGCCTCATGAGGTTGTGGTGTTCTTGTGCGTATGAACTTGTGGGTGTAGATTCCCCCTAGCTAAGATGAGGTCGAGCCCCCTACTATGGTGGTGGCTAGCTCTACATATAAAGGCCCTGGTCCACTTCCCAAATATTGAGCAGGAAGGGAGCCAACAATGGCGGGCTAATTTGAACGGGGACAGCTAGTACAAGCTATCCTGACAAAAGGTACTCTGCGCTTGTGAAAGGCTCTGGTGGTGACGCCGTCTTGGGATCCACGATGACCTCCGTCTTGCACTCCATGGTCTTGGTCTTCTTGCACCGAAATGGCAACCTTTGCCCGAGGCCTCGGTACTCTACGGCCGCGCTTGCCTCCCTTGCACCAAAGAGGAAACAAGGACGCTGCGCGCGCTGGCGCCCTCCTGGTGTCGATCTTCATGGCTCACATCACGAGAGTCTCGTGAGGTTCGCCCCGCCTTGATATCTCCGCTCCTCTTGAGCCTGCCTGGCTCGGCAACTCCAGAGGAGGCCTTGCGTCGTCCGCCTCACGAGGCTTGGCCCCTCGCGAGGGTCTTGGGTGCCTTGTTGGTGAAGATGGGCCGTACGGCCTGCTGGCTCAGCCACGCCGTGGGCCGCAGGCAGGCAAGTCTGGGGACCACCGTTCCCAGAACGCCGACAGATGTAATAAGTTTGTGATTGCTACTCTGTTATAAATCCTTTGAGTACTGTGTGTGTCAGCATTACCGATCCAGTGATGACACTTATGCACAGAGACTTGACCATCTGTGGTCAGGTCGCTACAGCTTTTATGGTTGGATGCACAAAATCTTAATGCTAAAGAACGTCACTTTATATTGCCACTTGTGATATGGACCTTTATTATGTAGTCCGTCACTTTTATTTCTTCCACAAAACAAGATCGTATAAAGCTTATTGAGGGAGTCCTGGATTAGGGGGTCTCCGGACAGCCGGACTATATCCTTTGGCCGGACTACTGGACTATGAAGACACAAGATTGAAGACTTCGTCCCGTGTCCGGATGGGACTCTCCTTGGCGTGGAAGGCAAGCTTGTCAATACGGATATGTAGATCTCCTCCCTTGTAACCGACTTTGTGTAACCCTAGCCCCCTCCGATGCCTATATAAACCGGAGGGTTTAGTCCATAGGACAACATACAATCATACCATAGGCTAGCTTTTAGGGTTTACCCTCTACGATCTTGTGGTAGATCAACTCGTGTAATACTCATATCATCAAGAACAATCAAGCAGGACTTAGGGTATTACCTCCATCAAGAGGGTCCGAACCTGGGTAAACATCGTGTCCCCTGCCTCCTGTTACCATCCTCCTTAGACGCACAGTTCGGGACCCCCTACCCGAGATCCGTCGGTTTTGACACCGACATTGGTGCTTTCATTGAGAGTTCCACTGTGCTGTCACCGTAAGGCTCGATGGCCCCTTCGATCATCGGTAACGATGCGGTCCAGGGTGAGGTTTTCCTCCTCGAAGAGATCTTCGTATTCGGCGGCTTCGCACTGCGGGCCAATTCGCTTGGCCATCTGCAGCAGATCGAGAGCTACGCCCCTGGCCATCAGGTCAGGTTCGAAAACTTAAACTACACTGCCGACATCCACGAAGACTTGATCTTCGACGGATTCGAGCCCATGTCAGGTGCGCCGCACAATCACGACAAGTATGACGTAACTCTGCCATCGGACAGTGTTCGGGAGATCACATCCGCAACTACTCCGGCCTTCAATCCGGAGAAAATTGCGCCATCTGAGGACGGAGGGATAGACCCCGCCATGGAGGCCCCACTCTCAGTGGCGATGGAGCCGGATACTAACTTCACCCCTTACGAGAGTCGTGTCGCCGAACCACTGGATTCGTCTCCGGCCATGGACTCTGAACCGCCTGCATCCGTGCCTATCGAATCCGACTAGGCGCCGATCATGGAGTTCACCTCCGCGGATATCTTTCAACACTCGCCTTTTGGCGATGTGCTAAATTCATTAAGGTCTCTCTCCTTGTCAGGAGAACCTTGGCCGAACTATGTCCAGCTAGAATGGGATGCGGACGACGAAGAAATTCGCTGCCCACCCACTACCCACTTAGTAGCCACTGTCGATGATTTAACTGACATGCTCGACTTCGACTCTGAAGACATCGACAGTATGGACAACGATGCAGGAGACGAACAGGAACCAATACCCACAGGGCGCTGGACAACCACTTCACCACATGACATATACATGGTGGATACACCCAAAGAAGGAAATGGCTAAGAGATAGTGGAGGATGGCCCCTCCAAGAAGCAACCCAAGCGCTGACGTCAGCGGCGCCGCTCTAAGTCCCGCCATAGCAAAAACAGCGATATCAGTGCAAGAGAAAATAACACTCCAGTCGACTCCATAGGAAACGACAACCACATTACCCCGGCGGCAGAGCACGATGAAGCTGCAAACGGCGAACATAGTACGGATCCGACGTCCGAACATGGCGACACCGAGGATAAACCTCATCAAACCCCCTTTGGGGAGGAAAACAGTCCGGACGAAGAAGCACACATCATCCCAAAAACGCACTTGGAGCAAGAGAACCTCCGCAGAAGGCTTATTGCCATAGCGAGGAGTCTGAAGAAGCAGAAGCAAAGGCTTAAGGCCACACAAAATACGCTCAACAGCAGGTGGAAAAAAGTGCTCGACAATGAAGAAAAGTATGGTGGAAGTTACAACACAAAGAGCTATCCAAAGCGCAAGCTATTACCTGAATTCGATGATGAGGCCTTAGAGCCCACACAGCCGAAAAATGAAACGGCCAACCGGCCGGATCAACCACCTTGTGACCACGATAGAGAGGCTAACAAGGTCGCACATAAGTCAACACACGATCTACGTGAGGAATTGCGCCAAAAATTCGGTATGACCAGATCCATCTATGGATCTAGGAAGCACGCTCCGGCACAAAATCAAAACCGAATACTACAATCGTCCGAACGCCATGGTACATTCAAATACAAGGGTGCCGCACACCCCCTATGTTTCACCGATGAGGTGCTGGACCACGAATTCCCAGAAGGATTCAAACCAGTGAACATAGAGGCATACGACGGGACCACAGACCCGGGGGTCTGGATTGAGGACTTTATCCTCCATAGCCATATGGCTTGCGGATACGATCTCCATGCCATCAAATACTTGCCCCTCAAGCTTAAAGGACCAGCTCGGCACTGGCTGAAAAGCCTCCCCGAAAACTCAATTGGAAGTTGGGAGGAGCTCGAGGATGCTTTCCGGGCTAATTTTGAAGGGACCTATGTCCGACCTCCAGATGCAGACGATTTAAGTCATATAATTCAGCAGCCCGGAGAGTCAGCCCGAAAGCTTTGGAACAGGTTTCTCACTAAGAAGAACAAAATCGGCAACTGCCCGGACGCCGAGGCCTTAGCAGCTTTCAAGCACAGTGTCCGAGACGAATGGCTCGCCAGACACCTCGCCCAAGAAAAACCGAGAACAATGTCAGCCCTGACAAGCCTCATGACCCGCTTTTGCTCGGGCGAAGATAGCTGGTTAGCCCGCAGTAGCACCAGCGACCCAAGCACATCCGAAGTCAGGGATGGCAATGGAAAACCATGACGCAATAAAAACAAGTGTCGAAATAAAGAAGATAGCCCAGATAATACGGCGGTAAACGCCGGATTCAGGGGCTCTCGACCAGGTCAGCGGAAAAAGCCTTTCAAAGGCGACAGAGATGGACCGTCTAGCCTAAACAGGATTCTCAACAAACTATGTCAGATTCATGGCACCCCCGATAAACCTGCAAATCACACCCATAGAGAATGTCTGGTCTTCAAGCAGGCCGGTAAGCTAAACGCCGAACACAAGGGGGGACACACCAAGCGAATACAAGGACGAACCTCGCCAGAAAAGCACTGGAGGACAGAGAAAATTCCCACCAGAGGTTAAAACAGTAAACATGATCCATGTGATGAAGAGGAGAAGCAAACATGCACTCTGACATATACGCGCCATAGAGCCCGTCACCCCTAAGTTCAACCCCCGGTTGGCCTGCCCGATCACTTTTGATCACAGGGATCACGCGACAAGCATCCGGCATGAAGAATTGGCTGCCTTGGTGTTAGACCCAATAATAAACGGATACCATCTCATATGAGTCCTTATGGACGGCGGCAGTGGTCTAAATCTGATATATCAGGACACAGTCTGCAAAATGGGGATAGACCCGACAAAAATAAGCCACAGTAATACTACCTTCAAGGGAGTAATACCAGGCCCAGAGGCCTGCTGTATGGGCTCTCTATTACTAGAGGTTGTATCCGGTTCTCCCGACAACTTCCGAAGCGAAAAGTTAACTTTTTACATCGCTCCATTCCGAAGTGGCTATCAAGCACTACTCGGAAGAGCGGCTTTCGCTCGTTTTAATGCAGTACCGCATTACGCTTCTCTCAAGCTTAAGATGCCTAGTCCACGTGGCACCATCACAGTTAGTGGAAATATTGAGCGTTCTCTACGCGCGGAAGAAAGTGCGGCGGCTTTAATAGCCAAACACTAGACGGCCTCACCAACCAGAATAAATGACAGGTCGTCAAGACCACGGACATGGTTAGACAAGTCCGGCGCATCACCACATATACATGAGATTGGTTTGATAGTTAAACCCCCATAGACTGTACCAGGGGCTTCCCGCGTGTAATCAATGCTAGTTCGGCTCAACTTGACTTATCTTGAATTTTAACGGTTTATTGATAATAACCAATTTTTTGGCATGGCAACTTTCACCTAAGTTCTTCTCTTTTACAAATGACAATCATGCTACACCCGTCCAGGACATGGCACAACGGAGACACAGGCGCAGACGTGCAGTAGGGACCCGCTCAAAGGTTTCTTTTTAGATTAAGACCCTGTGTAAACCTTTTTTACTGTCTCTTGTTGTTCACATCCTCCGGATACTCAATACAAACGAGAAGGATGCTGACGTTATTGGCATGTGGCCACGTCAGGATATTGCACATACCTGGACACTCGGGGTTTATTATTAAGGGCATTGTTCAGCTCGGCATATGTTATAAAGACCGAATACCTTAGGGAGTGTTCGGCGTCGCGAGTTTGGCCTTATATGCATCAGCTTCGAATCATGTCTTTGGTCAAATGTTGGGTTTGCCCGGCTCGCATGTTTTGGTACCTTACGTTCCGCTATATCGGCTAAGCTAGCACTGGGAGAACTACTGAGATTGTGCCCTGGTTCATCCGGATGAGCACCTCAGTAGAGAAAGCCGAAAACTGACTGTCATGATAAAGCGCGAGACTGGTCAACCACTCGATGACTTAGCGGAATCTTCGGGATTCCTCTGCATTAACGAAGGGCCATTTCCCAGTCATGTACGTATGTGCCCCGTATTCGGACGAGCGCAGAAGTGCCAGGGGCTATATAGTAGTCCCACTGTCAAACTCCTATGGCTAAGTGAAAGTGTTAAAGCAATATAGTCCGATTGCCTCGTTCGCTGCGCTACCACCTCCTTCATGGACCAAGACGTTGGATCAAGTGTGAATACACGTTTTTTTGGCGAACACCCCCGCATTATATGCGTGGGGGCTGAAGCCGATGACTGCAAACTTTCAGGTTATATACATAAACGGCCGCACAGGAGGCATCATAATACTTTCAAGCAAAAGTATAAACACAGCCTTTATAATTCAATAAAACATTGTTTTTACAATGGGAATACATGTCACTAGAACATAATATTCTTCGAGCACTGAGCCTTTATCGAACGAGCGCCTTCAAGGACCTCTTCAAAGTAGTGCTCGGTAGCTACTCGCCATGGCCGAACCCTGTGTTGCAATAGTGGTGGCCTCCATCTCTGCCCAGTATGTCTTGACACGGGCAAGTGCCATCCGCGCACCCTCTATGCACGCCGACCTCTTCATAGCATCGATGTGCGGCACAACACCAAGGAATTGTTGCACTAAACTAAAATAACTATTCGGCCTTGGCCCTTCCGGCCATAGATGATCCACAACAGACCTCATGGCAAGTCCAAACAACCTATGGAGCTCGGCCCACTCGGCCATTCGCTCATTCAATGGCAGCAGACGCACTGGAGCATGGAACTGCGACCAGAACAGTTTTTCCACTTCACGATCTTTTTGATCCTTGAAGTACTCAGCCGCATCAGCAACACTTGCTGCCAAATCCACATATGCGTCTGCAGAACTCCATAGTTGATCAACATGGGCATACTTCAGATCTCCGAACTTAGTCCACAACAAAAAGGGCTTCCCAGCCGCGATATCTCTAGCTTGACGCAGCTCCTCCTTCGTCGCTCTGATTTTGGAGCGGGCTTCCTTGGCTGCTACCATGGCCTTCTCCAGGTCCGTCGCCTTCGCTCGGTTTTCTTTTTCAAGAAGCTGGTAACGGCCAGCGGCATCTCTGAACTCCACGGCCATCTTGGCTATCCTTTCCTTGCTTTGGCAATGTGCGACCTATTTGGCCCTCAGCTCTTCGACCGCCTTTAGAGCGGCCGCATCGCTATTCCTGGCTTGTTCCTTGGCTCAGGCAAGTTCTGCCCGAAGGGTCTCCACGGTGGCAGCTCCATCTGCAGTCACAACATATTAAAGATACTGGCATCATGCTCCTCTTACTATGTGTTGATCACCGGAGAAATCACATACCCTGTGCCTCATCAAGCCGCTTGTTGACAAGCACGATGTCGGCATCTGCCGCATCAAGTTGCCGCTTCAACTCGGCAAACTCATCAGTCTGGCTAGCCACCGGACCTTCAGCTACCTGCACGTGAAGGCGGCCTGATTATTACCTGGGACTATGATCCTCTGTTTGCCGCCATCCTCGATGGCAACCAGAGTCTCAGGGGCTACTATCTGCATAGGGCACACCTAACGTGTGCGGTACTGTCAAAAACATACACTATTTCACGTACCTCAAAGCCTTTCAGCAGACTCATAAAAGCTTCATGCAACCCGCTTTCGGTGGATGAAATCCTTTCAACCGTACCCATTAGCGTACGATGCGCTTCTGAGATGGCCGCTTGTTCCAGAAGATCCTTCAGTGCGTCGGACCGCACACTATACGGTTTCGGACTCTTTCTGTTGCTCTCTTTAGGAGCCGAATACTGAGGACTTCAGGCGGCCAAAGGATTACCCTCTGGCCTTGGCGGATCAGGAGAAACCCTCCGCGATGACACTTCAGGGTCGCCCGCCTCATGAGACGGGGTGGCAGGGGGAGGTGTTTCGCTCTCCATCATCTCCGGAAGAAGATCCCCCGAAGACGAACTCTGTCGAGAAGGGCTACGATCCGAACTACAAGATATAAGCTTCGGTTATTGTCTTCAGGAGTAAGGTAGGATATTTTCACTATTAAGTACTCTTTGTTTACTTACAGCTCGGTCGAGGGCTGATCCCCTTGTGGGCACTGTGCGGCAAGAGTACCCTCCAAGACGGGGCCCTCTGGCGAAAATTTCTTCCCCCGTTTGGAAACCTTTGTTTATGGGTCCTCAGAGGTGTTCCTCTTCCTTCCTTGGGGAGAGGGAATGTCAAATTCTTCTCCCTGGTTATCCTCCTTCGCGGAGGCGCTAATTCCCCTGGTTTGGATGAATAGTGAGTGAGGCCCGCTTTCAGCCTCTGTATTCCCCCTTTATCTTCCCCTGAGGGCGCCTGATAAGGCGGCGGCTTGAGCATCCTGACTAGTACTGGATTGGCCGAGCCTTCGGGAAGGGGGGCCGAACACCTGATCATCTTCACCTTTGTTATCCAGTCCTGGTCAAAGAGCGAATTTCATAATGATGTTATGATAAATAAAAAGACAGCGTGTTCGGCCATGGGATTACTTAGTTGGGTATCAGGGCGATTACAGCACATACCTGCATCCTCGGTGGTGTTCGGACACTCTGTTTGGGGTCTGAAGAATAATTTGAACACCTTTTCGAGCGTCATGCCGAGGAAGTGCTGAATAGTTCGTGGTCCTTTCGGGTTGAATTCCCACATACGGAGGGGTCGACGTTTGCAAGGCTGGACTCGACGAACTAGCATGACTTGCATTACCATGACCAGGCTGACATCTCTCTCAAGGAGATCTCGGATGCGACTCTGCAATATCGGCACATCATTTACTTGCCCCCAGTTCAGCCCCTTGTTGATCCATGACGTCAGTTGTGGCGGAGGGCCCAAGCGAAAGGCAGGGGCGGCTACCCACTTGGCACTTCGGGGAGCTGTGATGTAAAACCACTCTCGTTGCCATAAACTTGACACCTCTGGGAAGGAACCCTCTGGCCATGGAATATCAGCGCTTTTGCTTATTACGGCACCTCCGCACTCTACGTGTCGCCCCTCGATCATCTTCGGCTTCACATTGAAAGTCTTGAGCCACAGGCCGAAGTGTGGGGTAATGCGGAGGAAGGCCTCACACATGACGATGAACGACGAGATGTGAAGGAGGGAATCTGGGGACAGATCATGAAAATCCAGCCCGTAATAGAACATGAGCCCCCTAACAAAGGGATCTAGAGTGAGGCCTAGCCCTTGGAGGAAGTGAGAGATGAACACAACACTCTCGTTGGGTTCGGGAGTGGGGATGACCTGCCCTCGGGCAGGCAGCCTGTGCGAGATTTCGTCGGTCAGATACCTGGCCTCTCTCAGCTTCTTGATGTCCTCCTCTGTGACAGAGGAGGGCATCCAACGACCTTGGAGGTTGGATCCGGACATGGTTGAAGGTCCGAAGCGCCTGACCTGAGCCTTGGGTGTTGGAACTCGAGGAGGGGGAAGGATTCGGTTGAGCACGAGAGGGAAAAAAGGACAGGCCTTGGCCTCTTTATAAAGAGGGTGAATATCAAGCGTCCTCCTCATGTCCGTTTGGGACTTGCCTAAAATCGAGGAGTCATACCAATAGGCACGATTGGGTTACCCACGTCCGTATTGATGAGAATCTCGTAATAAGGGGGACACGATCTCTGCTTTGACAAGACGTGTCAAGAAAACCGCCTCGCGATATGTGCGGTGCTAGTTGAGAAAAACGGTTTGAATAAAGACCAGACCGTGGCATGATGTCGTGCTATCAAACGTGCCAGCAGATTAGATTTGTGGAAATATTATTCTCTCTACGGTGGTATGTGGAACTTGTTTTCAGAGCCGGACACTATCCTTGTGTTCAAAATCTTCTATGGAGTATTCGGAGGAGGAACCCGCCTTGCAATGCCGAAGACGAATCTGCGCTTCGGACTCATCGTCGTTGAAGCCTGGTTCACGGGCTACTGTGGGAGTCCTGGATTAGGGGGTCTCCGGACAGCCGGACTATATCCATTGGCCGGACTGTTGGACTGTGAAGATACAAGATTGAAGACTACGTCCCATGTCTGAATGGGACTCTCCTTGGCGTGGAAGGCAAGCTTGGCAATACGGATATGTAGATCTCCTCCCTTGTAACCGACTTTGTGTAACCCTAGCCCCCTCCGGTGCATATATAAACCGGAGGGTTTCGTCCGTAGGACAACATACAATCATACCATAGGCTAGCTTGTAGGGTTTAGCCTCTATGATCTCGTGGTAGATCAACTCTTGTAATACTCATATCATCAAGAACAATCAAGCAGGATGTAGGGTATTACCTCCATCAAGAGGGCCCGAACCTGGGTAAACATCGTGTCCCCTGCCTCCTGTTACCATCCGCCTTAGACGCACAGTTCGGGACCCCCTACCCGAGATCCGTCGGTTTTGACACCGACATTACTGAGGGAGTCCTGGATTAGGGGGTCTCCGGACAGCCAAACTATATCCTTTGGCCGGACTATTGGACTGTGAAGATACAAGATTGAAGACTTCGTCCCGTGTCCGGATGGGACTTTCCTTGGTGTGGAAGGCAAGCTTGGTGAGGGAGTCCTAGATTAGGGGGTCTCCGGACAGCCAGACTATCTCCATTGGCCGGACTGTTCGACTATGAAGATACAAGATTGAAGACTTCGTCTCGTGTCCGGGTGGGACTCTGCTTGGCGTGGAAGGCAAGCTAGGCAATACGGATATGGATATCTCCTCCTTTGTAACCGACCTTGTGTAACCCTAACCCTCTCCGGTGTCTATATAAACCGAAGGGTTTTAGTCCGTAGGACAGCAACCACAACATACAATCATACCATAGGCTAGCTTCTAGGGTTTAGCCTCTCTGATCTCGTGGTAGATCTACTCTTGTACTACCCATATCATCAATATTAATCAAGCAGGACGTAGGGTGTTACCTCCATCAAGAGGGCCCGAACCTGGGTAAAACATTGTGTCCCCTGCCTCCTGTTACCATCCGGCCTAGATGCACAGTTCGGGACCCCCTACCCGAGATCCGCTGGTTTTGACACCGACATTGGTGCTTTCATTGAGAGTTCCTCTGTGTCGTCGCCGTTAGGCTTGATGGCTCCTACTATCATCGATAGCGATGCAGTCCAGGGTGAGACTTTTCTCCCCGAACAGATCTTCGTGTTCGGCGGCTTTGCACTGCGGGCTAATTCGCTTGGCCATCTGGAGCAGATTGAAAGCTACGCCCGTGGCCATTAGGTCAGATTTGGAAGTTTGAACTACACGGCCGACATCCGCGAAGACTTGATCTTCGACGGATTCGAGCCACAGCTGGGCGCGCCACACTGTCACGATGGGTATGACCTAGCTCTGCCGCCGAATAGTACCCCAGAGGCCGCGCCTGCATCAGCTCCGACCCTTAGCTCGGAGCCAACTGCGCCAATCGAGGACGGGTGGCGAGACACCGCCTCAGGGCTGCAGTCTCAACGGCGATCGAGCCGAACACCGGCCTAATCCTCTGCGAAGCCTGTGACTCCAAGGTGCCGGACTCTTTTTCGGACTCCGAACCGTCCGCGCCCCTGCCAATCGAATCCGATTGGGCGCCAATCATGGAATTCACCGCCTTGGATATCTTTTAGCACTCGCCCTTCGGCGACATTCTGAATTCACTAAGGTCTCTCTCTTTGTCAGGAGAGCCCTGGCCGGACTATGGCCAACAGGATTGGGATGCAGACAACGAAGAAATTCAACGCCCACCCACCACCCACTTCGTAGCCACTGTCGATGATTTAACCGACATGCTCGACTTCGACTCCGAAGACATCGATGGTATGGACGACGATGTAGGAGACGAACATGAACCAGCGCCTATAGGGCACTGGAAAGCCACCTCGTCATATGACATATACATGGTGGATACACCCAAAGAAGGCAATGGCGACGAGATAGCGGAGGATGACCCCTCCAAGAAGCAACCCAAGCACCGACATCAGTGGCGCCGATCTAAGTCCCGCCAAAGCAAAAGTGCTGATACCGGCACAGGAGATAATAACACTCCGGATAGTGCCAAAGACAACAACAATCCCCTCCGGCAACATTTAGAGCAGGAGGATGGAGGAGCCAGCTCTCCTGAGAGAGCGGCAGATGGAGAGGAGGAGGATGACAATTACATGCCCCCCTCCGAAGATGAGGCAAGCCTCGGCGACGATGAATTCGCCGTACCAGAGGATCCCGTCGAACAAGAGTGCTTCAAGCGCCGGCTTATGGCCACGGCAAATAGCCTGAAGAAAAAGCAGCAACAGCTTCAAGTTGATCAAGATCTGCTAGCTGATAGATGGACTGAAGTCCTCGCGGCCGAGGAATATAAACTCGAGCGCCCCTCCAAGAATTACCCAAAGTGCAGGTTACTACCCTGACTGGAGGAAGAAGCGTATGATACGGCTGATCGGCCACCTCGTGGCCGCGATAGAGACGCATTCCAGCCAAAAACTCAGCCTCCACCCCGACGCCATTCAAATAAAAAGGCATGGGGAGATACGCCAGACTTGCGAGACATATTGGAGGACAAAGCAAAGCATGCAAGATCGATCTATGGATCACGAAGGCGCACCACTCTGTGAGACGATAAACGTCACGCCGGATACAGTAAAAGCAAATCCGGCCGGGCCGAACACAGCGGGCAAGACCCATTCGGGCTGCGTCGCGATATAGCCCAATACGGAGGCGCCGCACACCCCTTATGCTTCACAGACGAAGTAATGGATCATCATTTCCCAGAAGGTTTCAAACCTGTAAATATTGAATCATACGACGGCACAACAGATCCCGCAGTATGGATCGAGGATTTCCTCCTCCACATCCACATGGCCCGCGGTGATGACTTACACGCCATCAAATACCTCCCACTAAAGCTCAAAGGACCAGCGCGGCATTGGCTTAACAGCTTGCCAGTGGACTCCATTAGCTGCTGGGAAGATCTGGAAGCCGCATTCCTCGACAACTTTCAGGACACTTATGTGCGACCACCAGACGCCGATGACTTGAGCCACATAATTCAGCAGCCAGAAGAGTCAGCCAGGCAATTCTGGACTCGGTTCCTTACAAAGAAAAATCAAATCGTCGACTGTCCGGATGCAGAGGCCTTAGCGGCTTTCAAACACAACATCCGAGACGAGTGGCTAGCCCGGCACCTTGGTCAGGAAAAGCCGAAATCTATGGCAGCTCTCACGACACTCATGACCCACTTTTGTGCGGGAGAAGACAGCTGGTTGGCTCGCAGTAATAACATATCAAAGAACCATGGTACCTCGGATACCAAGGACGGCAATAGCAGGTCACATCGCAACAAACATAAGCGCCGCATTAACAGCGAAAATACCGAGGATACGGCAGTCAATGCCGGATTCAAAGGCTCCAAACCTGGTCAGCGAAAAAGCCATTCAAACAAAGTATGTCGGGTCCGTCCAGTTTGGACCGTATACTCGATCGCTCGTGTCAAATACACGGAACCCCAGACAAGCCATCCAATCACACCAACAGGGATTGTTGGGTGTTCAAGCAGGCCGGCAAGTTAATTGCTGAAAACAAGGACAAGGGGCCGCATAGCGATGACGAGGAGGAGCCCCGGCAGCCGCACACCGGAGGACATAAGAGGTTTCCCCCGCAAGTGCGGACGGTGAACATGATATACGCAACCCACATCCCCAAGAGGGAGCGGAAGCATGCGCTTAGGGACGTATATGCGTTGGAGCCAGTCGCCCCAAAGTTCAACCCTTGGTCCTCCTGTCCGATCACCTTCGATCGCAGGGACCACCCCACTAGTATCCGTCATGGCGGATTTACCGCACTGGTCCTAGACCCAATCATTGACGGATTCCACCTCACTCGAGTCCTTATGGATGACGGCAGCAGCCTGAACCTGCTTTATCAGGACAGAGTGCGCAAAATGGGTATAGACCTCTCAAGGATCAAACCCACAAAAACGACCTTTAAAGGCGTCATTCCAGGTGTGGAGGCCCATTGCACAGGCTCAATTACATTGGAGGTGGTCTTCGGATCCCCGGATAACTTCTGAAGCGAAGAGTTAATCTTCGATATAGTCCCGTTTCGTAGTGGTTATCACGCGCTGCTCGGGCGAACCGCATTTGCTAGATTCAATGCGGTACCGCATTATGCATACCTCAAGCTCAAGATGCCAGGACCTCGCGGAGTTATTACAGTCAATGGAAACACAGAGCGCTCTCTCCGAACAGAGGAGCACACCGTGGCCCTCACAGCAGAAGCACAAAGCATCCTCTCAAGGCAATCAACCAGTTCGGCGCTTCAAAGCCCGGACACCTTCAAGCGTGCTCCGAGCAATCGGCAAATGGACCGCCTGGCATGATCTGAGCTCGCATAGAAATGCGGCAGCCACCCCAATCCCAGCCCAACGGCGAAACTCGTGTCGCGCGTACATAATTACGCATTAAAAATACCATTGGCACAGGTGGGGAGGGGGGGCACAACTGCGGCACGCCCCAAGACACGGCTTAAACCGCACTAGGGGCTTCCCGTTTGGTTATTTTTCTCCTTTTTTTCAGGACCTTAATCTCTGGAAACACTGTCCGACAGCACTATTGCCGAACACATGATGCAGCAACCAAGGAGGCAGACAACTACGTCATACCACAGAATTCCCGGGTGGATTACAGTAACGAGCGAAATATTTGATTTAATATCATTCCTCAGCTTGCCCTTGGAGGGGACATAGTCCTACTCTTTGCTTATCGCACTATCTGTATCACTCTGCTTTAACGCAATTTTTTGAATAAACAATGCATACAATTACGAATATTATTGCATTCTTGTTATATATATATATATATGTGTGTGTGTGTGTGCGTGTGTGTGTGTGTTCATTAATGACGTCTTGCAACCGTACACTTTGGTACGGTCAATACACCAGGGGCTTACGTACCCCACAATACGGTGTGAAAAGTCCGAACAGTTTCACAAGTGCGGCACCCCAAACTTATAGCATTATATTCATCAGCTCTGAATCATGTCTTTGGTCAAATGTTGGGTTTGCCCGGCTCCTATGTTTTGGTACCTTACGTTCCGCTCTATCGGCTAAGGTAGCGCTAGGAGAACTACTGCGATTGTGCCCCGGTTCTGCTGGGTTCAGCACCTCAGTAGAGAAAGCTAAAACTGACTGTCATGATAAGGCGAGAGACTGGTCGCTGTTCGGCGAGGTTTTCGAGTCCCTAAAGACTTATGCCGCTTAGAGCGAGGGGCCGGCCCTGTCCGGCTTAAAGGCGTGTATCGCGCCCCAAATTCGGCCTTCCGAATACCAGGGGCTTCGCCGAAACTTAAAATTATAGAATTCTATGGCTAAGTGAGAGTGATAAAGCATTATTAGTCTGGTTGCCTTGTTCGCTATGCTGAGCACCTCCCTCGAAGGACCCAAACATGGGAACAAGAGTGCTCAGGTTTATCCCGAACACCCCCGCACTCGTGGCATGGGGGCAGAAGCCGAGGACTAGCCATCTCTCAGATTGGATAAACATCCAAACAGAAGGTAATATTTTAAATTCAAACAAGCGTTGCATAGCGCATATGAAACAAGTTTTCATAAATACAGGATAAAATGAGCAAGTCTCACTCAAATATTACATCTTCTAAACACTCGCCCGCTATGAGATGGGCACCCGGCAGAACACCCTCGTAGTACATCTCGGGGTGGCGGTGCTCCTTACCCTCCGGCGGCCCCTCCTTGATCAGCTTCACGGCGTCTAGCACTGCAATTTCACATGGGAGAAAGCCCGGCGTGCACCTTCAATGCAGACAGATCGCTTGACGACCTCCAGCTGCGAGCAGGCATCCACAAGCCGCCTCACCAGGCCGAAGAAGCTGTTCGGAAGGGCGTCGCCAGGCCACAGCCGGACTATAAAGCTCTTCATGGCCCGATCGGCCGCCTTATGTAGCTCGACCATCTGCTTCAGTTGGTCGCTCATTGGCACCGGGTGTTCGGCCTCAGCATACTAAGACTAGAACAGCTTCTCCATTGAGATTCCATCCTCGGCCTGGTAAAATTGTGCGGCATCGGACATGCCGCGGGGCAAATCTGCGAATGCTCCTGGAGAGCTCCGGATTCGGGTAAGTAATCGGTAATTTACTTTTACATGCTTGCTTTGCATATAAAAAGCCTTACCCGCCGCTATCTTCTTCATTGCGTCGATCTCCTAGAGGGCCTTTTGGGCTTCGGCCTTGGCACTTTTTGCGCTCTCGAGGGCCGCGGCAAGCTCAGACTCCCGCGTCTTTGAGTCAAGCTCCAACGCCTCGTGCTTCGCCACGAGAGCCTGGAGCTCTTGCTGCACCTCGCCCACTCGAGCCTCATGCTTCTCTCGCTCGGTGCGCTCCTTGGCCGCTTTATCTTCGACCTTGGTTAGCGCTTGTTTCAGGGTCGCCACCTCGGTCGTGGCCCTGGCAAATATACGATGATCCTGTCATTTTGCAATCGCGTCTTCTTTTATATATACATATCTATAGACAGGGTATTACTTACCCTTGTTCTCCTCGAGCTACCTCTTGGCAAGGCCGAGCTCTTTCCTGGACCCCTTGAGGTCCTGCTTCAGTACGGCGACCTCCGCAGTAAGTGTGGCGGACGCCAGCAGCGAAGCCTGCATACGCATATTGACATACTTATATTAGACTCCTGCGATATTATTTGATCCTCTGTTCGGCTTTTCTTTCTGAACACCGAACAAAGCATCAGGGGGCTACTGTCTATGTGGTAATATTTTTCCTATATTTTAGAACACTTACATCAAGGCCTGTTAGAAGGCTGGCACAGGTTTCAGTCAATCTGCTCTTGGCAGACTGAACGTTCTAGACCACCGCACTCATAATAGTACCGTGCTCCTCGTCGATGGAGGCGCTGCGAAGCGCTTCCAGCAGGTTGTCTGGCGCCTCTGGATGGACAGAGGTCACCGGCATAGGCGTCTTGCCCCTCTTAGAAGGAGGCCGCCTGCCCGAGCCTGGAACCGCTAGAGGGTCCGGCACGGTGTTCGGCTGAGGGCCGAACTCGGAGCTCTCAAGGGCCCCGTCCCCTCGGCTCCCGGAGTCTGGAAGGTCGCCTTGAGGCACCTCCGGGACTGTCTCCCGTCGGTCCGGTGCCTCTTGAGACAGCACCTCGGCGTCATCGGCAGGATGAGGGGAGGTGGCGGTCGGGACTGGATCGCTATCCATGTCCGACGAGCCCAGGGAGCCGTCCGATGATACATCGATGCTAGCTCGTGGCGGCCTGCATAATTACGTTCGGCGTTAGGGAAAGCAGTGCGACAAAGGAATGCTATGAGTTACTCTGGTATTCGAATACTTACGATCTCCCCGAGGGCTTGGCCCTGGGCAACCACTCGTCTTCGCCTTCGTCGGCGGTGGTGGAACTGTCCGAAAGGAGAGTCCTTCCCTTCTTGGACCCTTCGCCCCCCCCCCAGTTGGGGCGGCCTTCCTTTTCTTATCTCCCCCAGCCGGGGGGGAGCATCTTCTTCTTCTTCCTCGTCTTCGGGGGAGGAGTGCACCGCAGAGTAATCGAACGATGAGTCCGACGACGCCTGGCGTCGGGAACTCTTTCGGGTTCCCTAGGCCTTCTTGGTATTCTCCGGCACCGTATAAGGGGCCGGAGTCAGCATCTTCGCCAGAAGAGCGTCTGCTGGGCCTTCGGGCAAAGGAGCCGGACAGTCGATCTGTCCGGCCGTCTCTTGCCAGTCCTGTCAAAGGTATCGGAGTTTAGATCCCGCATGGAGTCAATCTATAAAAACTAATTATCCTGTGAAAGGTAAAGCAGCTTACCGCACTGGCTTGGCGCTTCGTGCTGAATCCGCGATCCTCGGTAATGGGAGGGGGGACCTCAGCGCTTTTGAATAGCACCCTCCAGGCATCTTCGTGAATTGTGTCTAAGAGCCTATTCAGAGTTCGGTGCTGCGCCGGGTCGAACTCCCACAAGTTGAACTCCCGCTGTTGGCATGGGAGGATCCGGCGATGGAGCATGACCTGGACCACGTTGACAAGTTTGATCTTCTTGTTCACCATGTTTTGAATACATGTTTGGAGTCCGGTCAGCTCTCCCGAACTACCCCAGGACAGGCCCTTCTCTTTCCTGTGATGTATTCGGAGAAGGAACCCGCCTTGCAATGCCGAAGACAATACTGCGCGCCGGACTCATCATCATTGAAGCCTGGTTCAGGGGCTACTGAGGGAGTCCTGGATTAGGGGGTCTCCGGGCAGCCGGACTATCTCCATTGGTCGGACTGTTAGACTATGAAGATACAAGATTGAAGACTTCGTCTCGTGTCCGGGTGGGACTCTGCTTGGCGTGGAAGGCAAGCTAGGCAATTCGGATATGGATATCTCCTCCTTTGTAACCGACCTTGTGTAACCCTAACCCTCTCCGGTGTCTATATAAACCGAAGGGTTTTAGTCCGTAGGACAACAACCACAACATACAATCATACCATAGGCTAGCTTTTAAGGTTTAGCCTCTCTGATCTCGTGGTAGATCTACTCTTGTACTACCCATATCATCAATATTAATCAAGCAGGACGTAGGGTTTTACCTCCATCTTGTAATACTCATATCATCAAGAACAATCAAGCAGGACGTAGGGTATTACCTCCATCAAGAGGGCCCGAAACTGGGTAAAACATTGTGTCCCCTGCCTCCTATTACCATCCGGCCTAGACGCACAGTTCGGGACCCCCTACCCGAGATCCACCTGTTTTGGCACCGACACTTGGCAATACGGATATGTGGATCTCCTCCCTTGTAACCGACTTTGTGTAACCCTAGCCCCCTTCGGTGTCTATATAAACCGGAGGGTTTAGTCCGTAGGACAACATACAATCATACCATATGCTAGCTTTTAGGGTTTAGCCTCTATGATCTCGTGGTAGATCAACTCTTGTAATACTCATATCATCAAGAACAATCAAGCTGGACGTAGGGTATTACCTCCATCAAGAGGGTCGAACCTGGGTAAACATCGTGTCCCCTGCCTCCTGTTACCATCCGCGTTAGACGCACAGTTCGGGACCCCCTACCCGAGATCCGCCGGTTTTGACACCGACACTGTACGAGTGAGGTTGGATCCGGACATGGTTGAAGGTCCGAAGCGCCTGACCAGAGCCTTGGGTGTTGGAACTCGAGGCGGGGGAAGGATTCGATTGAGGACGAGGGGGAAAAAAGGACATGCCTTGGCCTCTTTATAAAGAGGGTGAATATCAAGCGTCCTCCTCGTGGCCGTTTGGGACTTGCCTAAAATCGAGGAGTCATACCAACAGGCACGATTGGGTTACCCACGTCCGTATTGATGAGAATCCCGTAATAGGGGGGACACGATCTCTGCTTTGACAAGACGTGTCAAGAAAACCGCCTCGCGATATGTGCGATGCTGGTTGAGAAAAACGGTTTGAATAAAGACTGGACCGTGGCATGATGTCATGCTGTCAAACGTGTCAGTAGATTAGATTTGTGGATATTATTCTCTCTACAGTGGTATGTGGAACTTGTTTTGCAGAGTCGGACACTATCCTTGTGTCCAAAATCTTCTATGGAGTATTCGGAGGAGGAACCCGCCTTGCAATGTCGAAGACGAATCTGCGCGCCGGACTCATCGTCATTGAAGCCGGGTTCAGGGGCTACTGTGGGAGTTCTGGATTAGGGGGTCCAGCCGGACTATATCCTTGGGCCAGACTGTTGGACTGTGAAGATACAAGATTGAAGACTTCGTCCTGTGTCCGGATGGGACTCTCCTTGGTGTGGAAGGCAAGCTTGGCAATACGGATATGTAGATCTCCTCCCTTGTAACCGACTTTGTGTAACCCTAGCCCCCTCTGGTGCCTATATAAACCGGAGGGTTTAGTCCATAGGACAACATACAATCATACCATAGGCTAGCTTTTAGGGTTTAGCCTCTACGATCTCGTGGTAGATCAACTCTTGTAATACTCATATCATCAAGAACAATCAAGCAGGACGTAGGGTATTACCTCCATCAAGAGGGCCCGAACCTGGGTAAACATCGTGTCCCCTGCCTCCTGTTACCATCCGCCTTAGACGCACAGTTCGGGACCCCCTACCCGAGATCCGCCGGTTTTGACACCGACATTGGTGCTTTCATTGAGAGTTCCACTGTTTCGTCACCATCAGGCTCGATGGCCCCTTCGATCATCGGTAACGATGCGGTCCAGGGTGAGCTTTTCCTCCCCGGACAGATCTTCATATTCGGCGGCTTCGCGCTGCGGGCCAACTCGCTTGGCCATCTGGACCAGATCGAGAGCTACGCCCCTGGCCATCAGGTCAGGTTCGGAAACTTAAACTACACTGCCGATATCCGCGAAGACTTGATCTTCGACAGATTCGAGCCCATGTCAGGTGCGTTGCATGATCACGACGAGCATGATTTAGCTTTGCCATCGGACAGTGTTCGGGAGATCGCATCTCGGAGGAGGAAGAAGCCGGTTTTGACACCAACACTTATTTTCTCCACTTTAATAAATCATACATATTTAGAGAGCAATTTTTATTGCTTGCAATGATGATGACTTACTTGAAGGATCTTACTCAATCCATAGGTAGATATGGTGGACTCTCATGGCAAAACTAGGTTTAAGGATATTTGGAAGCACAAGTAGTGTCTCTACTTGGTGCAAATAATTTGTCTAGCATGAGAGGTAAAGGCAAGCTCAACATGTTGGATGATCCATGACAATATAATTTATTTCAGATGTAAGAAAACATAACCCATTATGTTGTCTTCCTTGTCCAACGTCAACTCTTTAGCATGTCATATTTTAATGAGTGCTCACAATCATAAAAGATGTCCAAGATAGTATATTTATATGTGAAAACCTCTCTTTCTTTATTACTTCCTATTAA
Organism: Triticum urartu; assembly: GCF_003073215.2. NCBI lineage: Eukaryota > Viridiplantae > Streptophyta > Magnoliopsida > Poales > Poaceae > Triticum > Triticum urartu. The sequence continues at coordinate 490,855,361 of NC_053028.1, read as the reverse complement.
TTGCAACGATGACCAAAACTATGTTTGTCAACTCTCAACAACTTTTATTCATCATACTCTTTATATGTGAAGTCATTACTCCCCATAAGATCCATATGATCTCTTTATTTCTTTTTATTTCTTCTCTTTTATTTTATTCCCTCAAGATCATAGTAAGATACTCAAGCCCCTGACTCAACACTAATCTTTATTATATATAGCTCACGGACTCGATTACATAGAAGGATCATAAAGAAAAACTCAAAACTAGATCATACTAAAACTTTATTCTACTAGATCAAGATATTACCAAAAGGATCAAACTAAGAAAAATGGTAAAGATAAAAGTGATGGAGATATGATACCGGGGCACTCCCCCAAGCTTGGGATTTGCCAAGGGGAGTACCCCATACCCATGTGTTTATGTATCCTTCCTCGGAGGTGGCGATGATGGAGTTGTTGATGGCGTGTGCTTCTTCCTTAATTTGCACTTGAGGATAGAATTTTGCTCCTTTAGGTCCTCGATCTCCCGCTCAAGGCTTAATACCTTTTTGCATAGTTCTTGTTTGTTCTCCTGCAAGAGACGAAGAGGGATAAACTCGATCTTAGGTTTCTTTGCTCTATTGGGGAGGCTTGACTTTTTAAACTCCACATGCATGTCCCCAGGTTGAGGTAATGGGACTCCATCTTCATCTGAGCTCGTCTCCTCCTTTCCCCTAGGCTCATAGTCTTCTTCTTCCTCCGTGATCCAACCACAATGCTCCAAGTCCTCATAGACCTTATGATCTGCAAGGTAATCAGCCACATAGCTTTCTCCCTCTGAATCTTGGGATGACATATTTCTCTAATCTGTAGCAGAAACAGCTCGAAACGAAGACAGGATATTTGCGTGATACGGTGGTCAAAGCCTTTGGGAGATTATATAGTGAATTTTTACCGACCAAAAGAAGTATCGTGCAAGAAAACGGAGTCCGGAGAGCATACGAGGTGCCCACGAGGCAGGGGGCGCACCCTCCACCCTCGTGGAAGCCTCGTGTCCTTTTCGGACTACTTCTTATTTTCCTATTTTCTTAAATATTCCAAAACAGAGAAAAATTGCCATTAGAACTGTTTTGGAGTCGGTTTACTTACCGTACCACGTACCTATTCCTTTTCGGAGTCTGAAATGTTCTGGAAAGTGTCCCTTATGTATTCCTCTGGGGTTACGGTTTCAATAACATTAGTTTCAACATTAATTGGATTACCTGATATATAATGCTTGATTCTTTGACCGTTCACCACCCTCGGATTTGTGCCTTTAAAGTTGTTGATTTTTATGGCACCGGAACGATAGACCTCCTCGATGACGTAAGGACCTTCCTATTTAGAGGAGTTTGCCTACAAAAAATCTTAAACGAAGTTGTATAACAATACATAATCACCTACATTAAACTCATGTTTTTTTAACCTTTTATCATGCCATCTTTTAACTTTTTCTTTAAAAAATTTGGCATTCTCATAGGCTTGGGTTCTCCATTCATCAAGTGAGCTAATGTCAAATAACCTCTTCTCACCGGCAAGTTTGAAATCATAATTGAGCTCTTTAATGGCACAATATGCCTTGTGTTCTAGTTCAATAGGTAAGTGACATGCTTTACCATAAACCATCTTATATGGAGACATACCCATAGGATTTTTATATGCAGTTCTATAAGCCCATAATGCATCATCAAGTTTCTTGGACCAATTCTTCCTAGATATATTAACAGTCTTTTGCAAAATTAATTTAAGCTCTCTATTGCTCAGTTCTACTTGACCACTAGACTGTGGGTGATAAGGAGATGCAATTTTATGATTAACATCATACTTAGCAAGCATTTTACGAAAGGCACCATGAATAAAATGTGAACCGCCATCAGTCATTAAGTATCTAGGGACTCCAAACCTCAGAAAAATAACTTCTTTAAGCATCTTAATAGAGGTGTTATGATCAGCACTACTAGTTGGGATAGCTTCTACCCACTTAGTAATGTAATCAATAGCAACTAAAATATGAGTATAGCCATTAGAGGAAGGAAACGGTCCCATATAATCAAAGCCCCAAACATCAAATGGTTCAATAACAAGTGAATAATTCATAGGAATTTCTTGACGCTACTAATATTACCAATTCTTTGACACTCATCATAGGACAAGACAAACTTACAGGCATCCTTGAAGAGAGTAGGCCAATAAAACCGGATTGCAATACCTTATGTGCAGTTCTGTCTCCAGCATGGTGTCCTCCATAAGCCTCAGAGTGACACTTGCGTAGGATCTGTTCCTGTTCATGCTCAGGTACACAACGTCTAATAACACCATCTACTCCTTCTTTATAAAGATGTGGGTCATCCCAAAAGTAATGTCTTAAATCAAATGAGAACTTTTCTTTTGCTGGTATGTGAAACTAGGTGGTATAAACTTAGCAACAATATAATTGGCAGAATCAGCATACCATGGAGCAGTACGACAAGTATTTATGACAGGTTCATCGGGAAAGCTATCATCAATAGGTAGTGGGTCATCAAGAACATTCTCTAACCTAGACAAGTTGTCTGCAATGGGGTTCTCAGCTCCCTTTCTATCAATAATATGCAAATCAAATTCTTGTAGCAAGAGAAACCATTTAATAAGTCTAGGTTTAGCATCTTTCTTTTCCATAAGATATTTAATAGCAGCGTGATCAGTGTGAACAGTTACTTTAGAATCAACAATGTAAGGTTTGAACTTATCACAAGCAAATACAACTGCTAAAAATTCTTTTTCAGTAGTAGCATAGTTTCTCTGGGCATTGTCTAGAGTTTTACTAGCATATTGAATAACATTTTTATTATCAACTCTTTGTCCTAGAACAGCCCCTACAGCATAATCACTAGCATCACACATAATTTCAAATGGTAAATTCCAATCAGGAGGCTGAACAATAGGTGCAGAAATCAAAGCTTTCTTAAGTATTTCAAATGCTTCTACACAGTCATCATCAAAGACAAAAGGAACATATTTTCGTAAGAGATTAGTCAGAGGCCGAGAAATTTTAGAGAAGTCCTTAATGAACCTCCTATAAAAACTGGCATGACCAAGAAAACTTCTTATACCTTTAATGTCCTTAGGACATGGCATATTTTCAATAGCATCAACTTTAGCTTTATCAACTTCAATACCTCTTTCAGAAATTTTATGCCCCAAGACAATACCTTCATTAACCATAAAGTGGCACTTCTCCCAATTCAAGACGAGATTAGTTTCTTCACATCTCTGCAAAACTCGATCAAGGTTGCTTAAGCAATCATCAAAAGAAGTTCCATATATGGAGAAATCATCCATGAAAACCTCAACGATCTTTTCACAAATGTCAGAGAATATAGCAATCATACATCTTTGAAAGGTAGCATGTGCATTGCATAAACCAAAAGGCATACGTCTATAAGCAAAGGTACCAAAAGGGAAAGTAAAAGTTGTCTGTTCTTGATCATCTTTTGACACAGGTATTTGAGAGAAACCAGAATAACCATCTAGAAAGCAAAAATGTGTGTGTTTGGATAGTCTTTCTAGCATTTGATCAATAAAAGGTAAAGGGTAATGATCCTTTTAGTAGATTTATTTAGTTCGCGGAAATCAATTACCATTCTGTCAAGGTAGATGTCCTAGTGAAAGGACTTAGTCGTGGAGCCATCGCAACTAGGAAGCTTAAAGGGGTTAATCGGGACAAAGGACACGAGAGATTTTTAAACTAGTTCGGCCCCTTGCGGTGAAGGTAAAGCCTAGTCCAGTTGATGTGGTATTGCTAGGTTTTGATGACCAAGGAGCGAAATACGCTAACTTGGCTTCTCGATCTGTTGTTTCTTACCCTAAGCCGCCGCCGGGTCATCCCCTTATATACACGGGTGGACGCCTGGCGGCCTATAGAGTCCCGGCCGGCTCATACAACGTGTCCGGGTCGGTGACTTCCTTTACATGCCTTTCTTTACAAGTCTTACTTATACATGGCGGTTTACAATTATGGGCCTTAAGTCGCCTCTGGGCTTGGGCCTACTACAAGTCTTATACTATACCAACGCCTTGTATATTCACTAAGCTTCTTTTAGCAACCCGCCATTAAGATTGACCCGGCCCCTTCTGGGCGGGTCATACCTGGTAGTTATATCCCCAACATTAGGCCCCAGGTTGATTTGAACTTTGTTCTTGTCAATCTCTAACACCTTAAACGAAAACCATCCTCCTCTGTTTGTAAAAGCTCTTGTAACCCGCCATGACGTAATCTTCAAAAAATATGAAAATCTGCCATGATATCATCTTCAACGGATCCTTATCCTTAAATGTCTTCCGAAAATTGAGGTGTCCATTTAGCTGGATAATCATTACTTTGGTCTTCCTCATTTTTCACGCCTGCCCGTTCACTTATCTCCTTATAAATAGGCACGGCCGGTCCTTCCTCTTTCTTCTTCTTCCTCCTCTCGCAACTTCTCTGCCGCTCGAGCTACGCCGCCGCCGCAGCACACCGTCGTCCTCAACTCCGGCCGCCGCATCACCCTAAGTCTGTCCAGAGAATGGTGGTGATCCTCCACAGCAACTCTGCACCCGTAAGTTCTCGCTTTCTCACCCCCCATAGATCTGCATCAGGGTTCAGGAGATTTCTTTCTTCTGTTCTTCTCTGTTCGTTGTAGATTCCTTGCAGCTTCTCCACTGCCCCCTCCTTTTATCTAAAATAAATATAGAATCTATGTGGTAGTTGTTTTACATCCATTTCAGAGGCTAACAGATCCCTTTCTTCTTGTACAAAGGTCTCCTTAGAACTGATGAACTCCTCTGTGCTAGTTTTTAGGTCTAGATTTATTTCCCTTTTCTGAGCCATTTTGATCCAAAATAATAGCAACCACTTGTGAAACCTCTTTATCTCAGTACTTAGCCAATTTCTGACTCAGACAACCTTTGAATATTTTTAGTCATGGCGGCTTATGACTCCGGCTCATTTTTCCTTTATATATCATTAGCCCTTATTTAAGCCGTCATTACTCATATGTACTATAATCATGAACCTGTAACTTCATCAATAAATTGAACCGGCAAATTACTTTCTTTTCGGCTTGCTCTTTTTTCATCATGCCATCCAAAGCGCCAACAGTCTGCAACTGGGTCCCTTCCACAGTTATTGAGGATACCTTGAAGGAATTTGTCACCATAGGATTTTTGCCAGAGAAAAACATTATGTCTTATCGTGCTCCTGACCCGGACGAAGAACGGCCTCAGCCAAAAGATGATGAAGTTATCGTTTTCACTGATCACATGAACCGGGGCTTCTCACCACCCGTCTCAAAGTTCTTCCAAGACGTTCTGCATTTTTTCAAGCTTCGTCCACAAGATATTGGACCCAACTATATATCCAATATCTGCAATTTTCAAGTTCTTTGTGAGGTATATCTTCAAGAAGAACCGACTGTGGAGCTCTTCAGAGAGTACTTTTATTTGAACCACCAGAATGAGTGCACCAACGGTCCTAGCTTGGAACTTGGCGGGATCTTGATTCAACGCCGACAGGGTGCCGTCTTTCCTTTAGTGGTCTTACCAAGCCATCCTAAAGATTGGAACCAAACTTGGTTCTACTACCAAGATATATCACCAGCTGATGAAAAACCACTGTCGGGTTACCGCGTGGAGCGTCTTGAATCTAAGTTCGTGCTCCCTGACAAGCTTACTGCTGCTGAACACAAGAAGCTTATTCCATCTATCAAAAGGATTCAAGCCTTATTGGGGAATGGCTTAACTAGAGTTGACCTGGCCCGTTGCTGGGTTGCATGGCGGGTCATCCCTCTAAGCCGCCGATCCAAGTTGATGTATAAATATGGCGGAGGCCCAGATGACTCTCTGCGTTATAGCTCTGTACAATTAACTGAAGAAGACATTGTTGCAATGTCAACCATCCTCGTGAACGGCAAATACGAGGACTGAAGTGAGGTTGGATTAAACCCCTTCTGCAAACTTAACCTGGCACCAGAGGTAACTTCTTGAACTTCTATTTTTTGTGTTTTCCTCGTTAGTTTAAATACTTGCATGACTTTTTAACCCATTTATTTGCTTATAGGCCAAATCTGATTTCTGGAAGGCCAAGTATGATCATGAAGCTGCCAAGAAGGCTAGAGCCGCTGCCATAGCCGCCAGGAGAACGACCCGGAAACCCAAGAAGAAGAAGACTGCATCTGACATATTCCAGCTGGATGATGTTTCTGAGTCGGAGGTAGCCCTTGACTCCCTTGGCCAATTTTTCAACTATCTTATTGACACTGACTATTGCCAGGACGACACGGGGGCCAGCCAGGCCGTGGAAGAAGAGGTAACTATTTCCTCCGACTCAGCCCCTTTGCCAAGACAGAAACTTCAACTGGTAACCCGGAAAGTAAGGTTTTCACACCCTTTGGCTTATTTGGACCCTCATTTTCTTTTGAAAAAACAGCAACATGAGAGTTGCCGTCAGGCCCGGACTAATGATGATGATGAACCACCTTCCGACTTACAAAAAACTCCTCGAAAACACCAGAATGAGGTTTCTTTCACCTTTGTTCTTTGTTTTTATCCATGAATCTATTTCCTTATATTCTTCACTTTATTTTACCTTTGCAGGAGGTTTCTCGCTCTTCTGGCGACTCGTCCCAGACTCGATTTCCGGCTTTCAAGACTGCCCCTGGGTAAGGAAAATCATCTGTCCTCTGCATCTTTAGAGCTGCATCATTATACTAACTGTCTCATAAAAATCTTTCTTAGTGGTCAAGCGAAGTCCAAGAAAGCCAAGGTGATTAAATTGGTAGAAGACCCAAAAAATCATGCACCTGAACCGGCAACATCAACTCCTCCCGCTCAATCTGAAGCGCCAGAAGATCCGGCTGTCCATGCTCAATTGGACCCTCCTGAGCCGTCAGCTGACGAAACTATTGTCGATCCATCCACCGTCATACCGTCCAGTTCAGCTAACCTGCTAGCATCTTCTGACCATGACGTTCTGATGACTGGCAGCAGATTCGTTGAGCCGGGTAATCCGACTGTGCTGGCCAGGCATTCTGCCAAACAGGAGGCCTTGGAAAGGCAGAAAGCACGGTTTGATATCTCTCACTATGCTCACCTGAACGTTAGTGACGTGTTGTCCGGCTATCTCAGTCATGTGCATTCCAACCGTGACTCAGAAATTGAGATGGTCAAGCAATTGCAACTAAAATATGAGGTATGTTCTCCAGTTTATATATACTCTGCCAGCCCCCAAGTCTTCAGATTATGATGAACCTGAATGATCTGTAGATCTATGATATAGGTTGATACCTTACCTTTATATTTTTCCTAATTCCAACATATTATTATAAACTTCACATGTAGTCCCCAAGGGCCGGCTCAATTTATCATAAATGAGTCGGTACTTAACTTCATAATTGTCTTAGATCAGTCCAAATAAGTAGTGTGATCCAACTCATCTTGAAAAAACTTTCTTAATATCATGCATTAGCCCCCAAGTGCCAAGTGTTGTTACTTTGTAAAACACTTGGGACTTGAAGCATAGAAGAGACATGTTGCATAAAAAATTTGCTTTGACAGACATTAGCCCCAAAGCGCCAAGTGTTATTGCATTTGCAAAGCACTTGGGACTTTAATCATTATAATCTTTAGTTAAATCTTGACACACATGTGCATGTTTGTAGACCACCCTAACTGAATTGGGCTCTCAATTGACGGATGCAAAGACCCGGCTGGCGGATCAAGAGGCAGAGATAAAGACTGCTAACTCCAAACTTCAATTGAGTCTCTCTGAAACTAAAAAATTGAAGACCAGTTTGACTGAAAAGAAGAAATCCTGGGCCGATGAGAAGACCTTGCTGATACAACATGCCGAGACAGCAGAGGCGGCTCTTAAGGAGGTTACCACGGAGCTCACCGGCTTAAAAACTGTGTGTCTCAAATGGTCTCCGCCATCTTCGGTGAGTCATTCGCATTAGTCACTTACACTTTATTTTGACCAGGAATATAAGCCGCCTGCTGAACCTTTGTTAAAAACACTCACAGGTCCACGAAGTAAAAATCTGAGTCAATATAGTGTGACAAAACTGAAGGCGGTTTATACCTTAGTGGAGCAATTGTATACAGGTGCACAACGAGCACTTTCTACTATCTCCCCTGCCAACCAAGGACCCAACCGTTTGAGTGATGTTTTGAAGAAATTATTGATCTTACCCGCCAGATTTCAAGAGGTTAAACGATCATGTGCCAGAGCCGGAGCCCTGACTGCCCTGAGCCGCTCCAAAGCTTGGGTGCCGGATTTAGACCCGGTGGACGTGGCTAAAGGGTACCCTACCGTGAAGGAAGACAGGACTCCATTTGAGCAAGATGACTTTATTGCCTGTGTGAGGGGAGTTCGTCCTCAGGCTACCATTCTTGGTGAGGAGACCAACATCGACAAATATCAACCGGGTTTTGATATGGAGAATAAGAGGATGGCGACTCCCTCTTATAAAGTGATAGACCTTATCCCGTCGGTTCGCCAACACACTTTCGCCCCGGAAGTCGACCCAGCCGACCTGATTGACGATGAAGCGGAGTTCATTGCTCTGAATGGCTTTGATTGGTCCAATCCCAGCTTCCGACCAGCGGAGGGAGGTGAACCGGCGAGGGAGGAGTCATGACCATCTGAATAATCTTGTCTTTAGCTTAAGATCTGTTTAAGAGAAAAGACAGCCTAACCTTTTGGGCTCTCAAAGCCTTGTAATAGGTTAGTTTGAAATCTGCATGCTTTGCCTATGCCATCATGCATAAGATGTTGCATATGACTCTTTGCCCATGATGTCAACATATATATGCATTACATCCGTGATTACATCTGTAATGTTTTAACTCTGTTCCCGTGTTCTTTGAATCTGGATTGCCGGTTTACATAACCCGGATGATGAGGTTGATAACCCAATCTTTTTTAGAAGTCAATACTTCCATATGTCTGATAGTTGTTATGCCTTGGCGACTCATTGTCAAATAACCGAGCCGGTTTAATTTGAAACCATACTGACAGTTAGATTTGAGACGATAAAAAATAGTAAGACAAAACACTAGGCTTCAGATAATGTAAATCAAACATTTAAATAAAAACTGGAGGCTTCTGATTTGAATATGATCATTAAACCGGACCAAAGGGGTTAAGCTAAGATTCAAATACGATCATATAGCCCCCAATGGCTTTGGCCTTGCGCCGATCAAGAGGGTATCGACAGCTATGTTCTCTTTGGTTCGAATATGACCTATGTTTGAACAGGAAGCCCCCAAATGACCTTGAGAGGTTTTTAACGACCCTGATTCAAATATGATCCAAGTCGGACCCAAAAGGGGTGAAGCTATGATTCGGATACGATCAGGAAGCCCCCTAGTGAGTTTGGCTTTGCGCCGATCAAGAGGGTTATGACAGCTATATTCTCTTTGGTTCGAATACGACCTATGTTTGAACAGGAAGCCCCCTAGTGACCATGAGGTTTACGGCTAGATTCGAATACGATCATGAGCCGGACCAAAGAGGCTAAGCTAGATTCGGATACGATCAGCCGCCTAATGGTCGTTCGAATAATAAGAATAATAAAGATCTATGATCCTTGGGGAGGAAAAGGGCAGAGGTCCTGCTTTATTACTTATCATAATATATACAACGTCAATGTATGTACATGATGACAGCTGGTGGCTCAGATATAGTATGGCTGAAGCTGAGCAATATTCCACGGCCGACAGGTCTCCTCCTCCGACTTACGTGAGTCTTTGTGCTCTCGAACATCGATAAGGTAATATGACCCATTGTTTAAGTTCTTGCTGACCACAAATGGTCCTTCCCAAGGTGGGGATAGCTTGTGTGCATTGAACTGATCCTGGATGAGCCAGAGCACCAAGTCGCCTTCTTGAAAGGTTCTGGACTTAACCCAGCGGCTGTGATAATGGCGCAGGTCCTGTTGGTAAATTGTTGATCGGGCCGCTGCCAAATCTTGCTCCCCATCTAACAAGTCAAGTGCATCCTGTCGGGCTTGTTCATTATCAGCTTCAACGTAAGCCGCTACGCGGGGCGAGTCATGACAGATGTCACTAGGCAGGACTGCTTCTGCCCATAAACCATGAAGAAAGGTGTATAACATGTAGACCTGTTAGGAGTGGTATTGATACTCCATAACACTGAGGGTAACTCCTCTACCCAACAACCCGGCGTCCGTTATAAAGGAACCATAAGCCTGGGCTTGAGACCTTTTAAGATTTCTTGATTTTCTCTCTCAGCTTGACCATTGGATTGGGGGTGGGCTACTGACGAAACATCAAGCCGGATATGCTCATGTTGACAAAACTCCTCCATATCGCCTTTGGACAGATTAATACCATTGTCAGTTATAATGCTATGTGGAAAGCCAAAACGAAATATCACCTTTTTCATGAACTGAACCGCCGTGGCTACATCACACTTACTAACTGGCTCTGCCTCAACCCATTTTGTGAATTTGTCAACTGCCACCAAAAGATGTGTCTTTTTATCCTTGGATCTTTTGAAAGGTCCAACCATATCAAGCTCCCAGACTACAAACGGCCAAGTGATTGCAATCATCCGCAATTCTTGAGCCGGTACGTGCGCTCGTCGTGCAAATTTTTGACATCCATCGCACCTACTGACCAGATCCTCCGCATCAGCATGAGCCGTTAGCCAATAAAAACCATGAGGAAAAGCTTTAGCCACAAGATACTTTGAGTTGGCATGATGGCCACAATCTCCTTCATGGATCTCACGAAGAATCTCTTGACCTTCTTCGGGAGAGACACATCATTGAAACGCTCCAGTAACACTGCGCTGATATAATGCACCATTAGAAATTGTCGTTGACTTAGACCGCCGAGTTATCTGTCTTGCCAAGGTCTCATCCTCTGGCAACTTGCCCCGGGTCATGTAAGCCAAATATGGCACTGTCCAATCTGGAATGACATGAAGAGCCACCACCAATTGTGCCTCCGGGTCAGGAACGGCCAAGTCTTCCTCTGTAGGCAACTTGACAGAAGGGTTATGTAAAACATCTAAAAAGGTGTTAGGTGGCACCGGCTTACGCTGAGATACCAACCGGCTTAAGGCATCATCCGCTTTATTTTTTTGTGGTCAATGTTTTCCACTTGATAACCCTTGAAGTCCCCAGCAATAGGGTCGACCTCTCGGCGATAAGCCGCCATGAGAGGATCCTTAGAGTCCCACTTGCCTGATACTTGCTAGACCACCAGATCTGAATTGCCTAGGCACCGTACCCGGCTTAAACTCATTTCCTTAGCCATTCAAAGACCATGAAGCAAAGCCTCGTACTCGGCTGCGTTGTTAGTGCAAGGAAACATCAATCATAACACATAACAAAATTTGTCACCTCGAGGAGAGGTTAAAACAACTCCAGCCTCCGAGCCTTCCAATTGTCTAGACCCATCGAAATGAATCGTCCAATATATGTTATCTGGCTTCTCCTCAGGTATCTGCAACTCCGTCCAGTCATTGATAAAATCAACCAGTGCTTGAGATTTGATCGCAGTACGTGGCACATATTTTAAACCATGAGGCCCAAGTTCAATGGCCCACTTGGCGACTTGTCCCGTGGCTTCTCTATTTTGAATAATGTCTCCTAAAGGAGCAGAGCTAACCACAGTGATAGGATGACCCTGGAAGTAATGCTTGAGCTTCCGGCTTGCCATGAACACCCCGTAAACAAGCTTTTGCCAATGTGGGTATCTTTGTTTGGATTCAATGAGCACCTCTCTGACGTAGTAAACCGGCCGTTGAACAGGATGTTCCTTGCCAGCCTCCTTGCGCTCCACAACAATGGCCACACTGACGGCTCGTGAGTTAGCAGCCACATATAACAATCGCGGCTCCTTCTCAATAGGGGCAGCAAGAATCGGCGGCTCAGCAAGCTGTCTTTTCAAACCTTCAAAGGCAGAATCGGCAGCGTCACTCCAGACAAAGGCATCCGTCTTTTTCATCATTTGATACAACGGCATAGCCTTCTCAACCCACCGGCTTATGAACCGGCTCAAAGATGCAACATGACCCGCGAGCCGCTGAACATCATTCATACACGCCGGTTTAGCCAAAGATGTAATCGCCTTGATTTTTTCTAGGTTAGTCTCAATGCCTCTGTTAGAGACCAAAAATCCCAAAAGTTTGCCAGCTGGGACTCCAAAAACGTACTTGGCCGGGTTAAGCATCATCTTGTAGACCCGGAGGTTATCAAAGGTTTCCTTCGAATTAGTTACCAAGGTTTCCTTTGCTCTGGATTTAACCACTATATCATCCACATAAGCATGAACATTACGCCCAATCTGGCCATGAAGACAGTTCTGCACACATCGCTGATAAGTCGCCTGGGCGCTCTTAAGCCCCAAAGGCATAGACACATAGCAGAAGGCTCCAAACGGAGTGATGAAAGCTGTCTTCTCCTGGTCCTTAACTGCCATCTTGATCTGATGATAACCAGAATAAGCATCCAAAAAACTCAAATGCTCACATCCCGCCGTAGCATCAATGATTTGATCAATACGAGGGAGAACAAAAGGATTTCATATTTTATTGCATTTCATCTCGCGATCCTCAAAATCCTAAGCAACTCAAGGACCCTCGGAGAGAGTTGGGGATTTCCCAGGATTTCATATTTGATCTTTATCAAATATTGAAACGAGGATTTTTTATTTGAATTATTTTTCTATCCAAAAATATTTCATATAAACATATGAGAGGAGATAATATGACTTCTCCAAAATAAATGAAATGTTGGAGGAAAATATTAAAATCAATTTTTGTTTTTATTTGGATTTTATTGCAATTTTGTTTGCATTAGAAAAAAATTGCACATTTTCAAAATTGCATTTTAGGGCCAAGAAAATGTTCATCTCGTTCTAAATATTTTATTTAGACGGAGAAAATTTGTTTTGGCATTTTTAGAATTTTATTTCATTTTCTAGGATTTTTCTGAGTTTCGGCGGAATTATTAAAAAACGCGCCAAGGCCTAGCTAGGCCGAAGCCCAAAGCCGGCCCACCTCCCCGCGCCGCCGTCTCCTAGCGAGAGACCGCGCCACCGCCGCCACCGAACAGGAGTCCGGCTCGGACTCCGTTGCCGCGTTGTGCCCCCTCCCCCAAGGCACCACCCCCCTCCTTATATACCCACCCCGCCCCCGCCACCACCGCCACCACCACCCGTCGCCCGCGCCGCGCCGCCCTGCCGCTGCCGCGCCTCGCCCTGCCGTCACCGCCGCGCCTCGCCGGACCGAGGAGGTAGCCGCCGGTTTTTTAAGAAAACCGATCTGGTTTTCTAAAAGAAACCCTAGTTTTTTCGGTTTGCCGATTTTTCTTTTTAGCGGACGTTCGTCCGTACGTTCGTTTTAACGAACGGTTTTCGTCCGTTAGTTACAGATAATGAACGCTTGTTCGTTAGCCTGTTCGTCCGTTTTCTTTTTATCGGATTATTCCATGATTATTTCCGATCGTGATTTCTGATCCGATTTTCGTTCTAGTTTATCTTTTCGCTCGTTAGTCAGAATCAAGTGATTCAAAACGCCTAGATCTTCGTCCCGAGACCCTCTTTCCGCTTAACCAACATGAACAAGTTTTTGCTACTGTAAAATTTGACCTAGGTCCAGATTAGTAAACGGATCTTGTTTCTTTCGCCGTTTGAGTTTCGTTGCTCCGTTCGATTTGATTCTTTTTGCAACCGGAGTTCTTAAGTTGAACTTTCTGGTTAGATCCTCTTATTTGAGATTTACCCGTGTTTTCTTAGCTTGATTGCTTATGTATGCTTTTGTTTGTTTGCGATAGAATTCCCGGAGTGCGAAGCGTGTTATTTGGAGTCTCTAGGTTACGCGGATCGTCAGCAAGGCAAGTAACACTTTGATCATACCCCTTTATCACCCAGTTTTTATGCATTAGTTCCAATCCTCAAACATTGCATGGTTAGGATGTCATTAACATGTGGGTTGGGAAGTAGTTGATGAGGTAGAACCTATTACCCTGTTACATTCAAACCCTTGGGAGTTACTTCTACGCGTTGCTTATATTGCTATGCTATGCTCGTAGACGTGGTTTGGGTGAGTGAAATCCATGACAGATGTGAGATTGTTAATTAATGGTTCAACTTAAGGTGGCAACTTAAATACACATCTGGGTGGATTGAGGCACCTGGAGTACCCAGTGTTGCCTGTATTTTTGGAAATCCCAGAGTACCCGTGTGATCTTCCTATGGACCGCCACCCAGGCTCAAAGGGAACTGAGATTATTCATGCTAGAAACTTCCGTGTGCAGCCACAAGCTATTATGGGCTCTAGCATAGTTGAGTAAGTTACGTGAAGCTCTTGAAGAGGTGGATCAGTAGGTAGTGGGATTGTAGGTTTGGTATGGTCTGCCCAGAGTAAAGAGTTAATGTTTCTGAAAGACTGTGTCTCGGTCATCCGTTTCTCAAACATCATGTAGTGCGAGAAATCCAACGGAGGCGATCAAGTCTTGTGGGGAAAAGTGCGCAAACCTCTGCAGAGTGTATAAACTAATCATGGTTAGCCGTGTCCCCGGTTAGGGACAAATCTTGAGTATCTAGTACTTGGATTATCTTATGTGTCTCATCACTCTAAATTAATATTGTTGGGTTGATAATTACTTTAATTGGGATTGAGTTGGAGGAACCTTCTCAATGATGTTTCAACTACCATGATAGTTAAAATAAAATCTATTCCTTTGTTGTAGGAAAAAATTGGCTTTTCGCAAAACTATAACCCTAGAGCTTTCCACCAGCCAAATATGCATGTAGTGATAGCATTATTCTGTTCTTGCTGTACTGTGTTAGTTTGCTAGCATATTCCATGTGCTGACCCGTTTCGGGCTGCAACGTATTATGTTGCAGACTTTTCAGGCGAGGAGTAAGGTTTGTTAGGTCGTTGCCGTGCAGCTCAGCTATGACGTTGGAGTTGATGGGCTCACTTTATCTTCCAAGCCTTCCGTTGTTACCATATTAGATGGCCTTAAGCCATATTTATTGTAATAAGTTCTCTTTGGAGACATTCGATGTAATAAGTGTGTGATTGGTACTCTGTTATAAATCCTCGAGTACTATGTGTGTCAGCATTATCGATCCAGGGATGACACTGAAGCACAGAGACTTGACCGTTTGAGGTTGGGTCGCTACACCTCTTCTCCAATAGCCTTACGCCTTTCCTCATTAAACCGTCGAAGAAACTGCCTGACCGGCTTAAACTTTGGATCAATGTTGAGAGTGTGCTCAGCGAGTTCTCTCGGTACACCCGGCATGTCAGAAGGCTTCCATGCAAAGATGTCCCGACTCTCATGGATGAACTTGATGAGCGCGCCTTCCTATTTTGGATCCAAATTGGCACTGATAATGAACTGTTTGGATGAGTCGTCAGGCACAAAATCAATCATCCTAGTATCATCAGCTGACTTAAATTTCAGCGCCGGCTCATGCTCTGTAGTTGGCTTCTTCAAAGATGTCATATCTGTCAGGTCAACGTTATCCTTATAGAACTTCAATTCCTCCGTTGCGCAAACAGATTCGGCATAAGTCGCACCTCCTTCTTCACATTCCAGAGCTATCTTCCGGCTTCCATGTACTGTGATAGTGCCTTTATAACCCGGCATTTTGAGCTGCAGATACACATAACACGGCCGAGCCATGAACTTAGCATAAGCCGGCCTCCCAAACAGAGCATGATATGGGCTTTTGATCTTAACCACTTCAAAGGTTAACTTCTCAGCCCTAGAATCATACTCATCCCCAAAGGCTACTTCCAGCTCAATCTTACCAACTGGGTACACCGACTTACCAGGCACTACCCCATGAAAAACAGTGTTGGATGTTTTAAGACTCTTATTAGTTAACCCCATGCGACGGAATGTCTCATAATAGAGGATGTTAATGCTACTGCCTCCGTCCATGAGAACTTTAGTGAACTTATATCCACCAACCTGAGGCGCCACCACCAAAGCCAGATGGCCCGGATTATCAACCCGGGGTGGGTGATCCTCCCTACTCCACACAATAGGTTGTTCAGACCATCTCAAATAACGCGGAACCGCCGGCTCAACAGCATTTACAGCCCTCTTATGAAGCTTCTGATCCCTCTTGCACAAACTGGTGGTAAACACGTGGTACTGCCCACTGTTCAGCTGTTTTGGGTTACTCTGATACCCGGACTGTTGTTGCTGTTGTTGATTGCCCTGGCCGGATTGCTGATTATAGCCGCCTTGACTACCCGGATGGCCCTGGCCATGAAAACCGCCACCGCCTGAGTCGGCGCCCGGGCCATGAAAGCCGCCACCACCTGAGCCGCCGCCAGGTCCGTGGTTACCATCGAATATGTTACAATTCTTAAAAGCCTTCATGATCGTACAGCCTTTCCATAGATGGGCAGCTGGCTTCTCCCGGGTGTCGTGTCTTGGACAAGGTTCGTTTAGCTGCTGCTCAAGGGTGGGACCTGACCCGCCAGACCGAGGAGGTGGCCTCCCCTTGCGTCGTTGATTGTTGCCCTGTGCACTGGCGTTAGCCACAAACTCCAGACTACCGTTAGCCTTACGTTTGTTACCTCCTTGATTCGTCGGGTTATGCTGGTGACCTTTTCCATTTTCGTTCTTCTTCCCCTTCCCTGTCTTCTCTTCATTAGACGCGGGATCCTTGGTACTGTCAGAATCGGCGTACTTGATGGGAGCCGCCATCAGCTAGCCCATGTCATTACAGTCATGCTTGAGCCGCCCCAGTTTATGTTTCAGAGGTTCAAAACGGCAATTTTTCTCCAACATTAAGACCGCGAAGCTGGCATCCATCTTATCAGATGAATGTATTATTTCCTTGACCCGGCGCACCCAATGGGCGTGGATTCACCTTCCTCTTGCTTGCAGTTAGTCAAGTCCATGATCGACATGGGCTGTTTACACGTACCTTTAAAGTTCTGAATGAACCAGGCCTTTAACTCCGCCCATGAGCCGATGGAGTTGGGCGGCAACCCCTTTAACCAAGTATGAGCCGTTCTATCCAACATCATGGTGAAGTATTTGGCCATTGTTGTGTCACTGACCTCTAATAACTCCATGGCCATCTCGTAACTTTCAATCCATGCTCTGGGCTGCAGGTCGGCTATGTAATTGGGCACCTTGCGAGGCCCCTTAAAGTCCTTCGGCAAACGCTCATTACGCAGAGCCGGCACAAGACAAGGGACACCTCCTGTCCTTGTAGCCACTCCTACCTCAACAGAGGTTGCTAGATAAACCTAAAAAACCTAGCGAGCCGCCAGCTCAGCTGCCTGTTGAACCGCCCACTCAGCCTCTTGACGGATCCTCTCCTGATCCACCAAGTTAAGGGCTCCATCCTGTGTCGGGTCATGCCTGCGCAGTTGGTTACGGTGTTGAGCGTTACTTGACACGGCCGCTGAGTCCATGTGCCTGCTATAACTCGGGCTCCGGCTTGGGCGAGGGGTTGAATGGATTCTGTCTCGACTATAAGATTATGCATCCTGTTGTGCTAGAGTTGTCTGAAGAAGTTCTCTGACCCTTCGTGTTTCGATCGCCGTCGGAGAGTCACCTTCCATTGGGAGAGCCGCCAAACGAGATGACGCAGCAATTAAATTCTCCAAAGGGTTAGAGAAGTGACCTGGTGATATTGGTGTGTAGTGAGGCGGAGCAGTATTCACACATGGTCGTTCCATGGCCCGTGGTTGAACCGGCGCCCTAGTCCCAGGTGTTGTGATCCGGTTTGCCTCTGGCGGGTTACTGGGACCAGCCCCGGGTGTATGAAAAAGGTTCCTAGGATCGTAAGTCAGAGGCAGACGTGATTGAGCCTTCTGGTGCCTTCTCCTCATGACCTCGTTTGACGCGTTCAGATCCACCAAGAGGCGAAAAGTCTCCGCTTGAAGCTGCTGAGCACGTGCATCCAGAGCCGCCCGTTCTGCGGCCATCCTGACATCTTCCGCCGCTAAATTTTCCTTGGCCTGTGCTACCCTCCGTGTAGCCGTGCTACCTCCGCGTCATGCTGAGCCTTATCCACCAGCTCAACCACAGCAGTCAACAGGGCCGTCATCCTATCCATGAGGTCATTAGTACCTGAGCCGGTGGGCGCGCGGGGTCTCCTGACCCGGCCGCTGCTGACCCGGTGGTTATCGCTGCCACAGCCGTAGAATTCTGACCAGGTTGAGTGCCAGCCATGAAGACTCCGGCTCGATTCGGCGGCTCAGAGGGGTCTGGAATACTGCTGCCATCGGAACAGCCCCCAGACCCGCCAGCTTGTAACTTGTCACACCCTAGCTAGTTCATGCATTAGAGTGATTGCATCCTGTTTAAATTTCCCAGAAAAATGAAATGGGGATGTTAGAACCCCCAGCCCCCCCTGGAACAACTAGGGTTTACTAAAAACTTTTTCAATGAACCTGAAATGCCCTTCTAAAAAGTCCACCCTTTTTGTTTTGGGTTAAAACCTTTGACAAAAATGGTGAACATTTTTCTAGGACATCTTAAGGTCTTTGGATTAACTCATATAGTATTTGCATTTGGGCATTTAAATGCTACAAAATATTTTGAATGCCTAAATAATCATAAACTAAAATGTTTACTGTTGGATATATTCTAAGCAGTAGCCATGATTAATTTTATGATTTTTGGAAATGCCCTGGCATTTTTAATAAAGCCCTAAAGTTACAGAAATAATAGAAAATAAATAAAAACAGAGAGAGAGAGAGAAACTCACGTGGGCCTTCTTACCTGGCGCGCATGTAGCCAAGTGGCCGGCCCAGCACGGCCCAGTCCATCTGGCCGTACCAGTCGTCCCCTTCCTCGGGACAGAAGGACGACGGGCGCATGCCCGACGCGCGCGCACCGCCATGCGCCACCTCCTGCTTGCCGCTTCGCCGCTGGATGGGCTGGATGACTTCCACGTCGCGCCCCCGACCCCCTGGACACCTCTCACTTCCCCCCTGCTCTCTCCCTCGCTCCCCTGATGCCATGGCCGACGCAGCCGCCGTCGTCCCTCCACTGTAGCCATAACCATTGTCGTCTCTGCGCCGCCCTACCGTGTCCACGAGCTCCGCCACCCTCCTCTCCGTCAAGAAGGCCGAGCCCCGAGCGCTCACGTGCCCCGAAGCCACCGCATCGACCTCGCCCGACTCCGCCACCGCCGGAGACCCCCTTCGCCGTCACCATCGCAGCAGGCCGTCCCCGACCTCGCCGTCAGCTCTATCGCAACCGCCGTGAGCCTAGCTACTTCCCCACCCTCTCTGTTCCCTCTCTCGAGCCCCGTAGCGACTGCATGTAGCTCACCCGCACGCGCCGCCACGGAGCTCGTCGCCGACGAGGCTCCGACCACCCAACGGTCGTGCCACCTTCTCCACTATCCCTACTGCACCCCCAGGAGCTCAACGCACTAACCCACGTGCCTCTCTGTGCCCCCTAGCAACGAGTTCGAGCTCACCCGAGCTCCGGCCGCCGCCAAACTCGTCGTCGGCGTCTTTTCCGACCACCCCGAGCCCAAACACCACCACCACTAGATGCGGACGAGTCTCCTCGTCACGTAGAGCCTCTCCGCCGCGCAACTGGTCGTGTGTGGGCATTTTCCGAAGCCCTCCGCCGCGTCTGTCGTCGCCGGCGTCAAACCGCCGGCGAGTTGACCTTGTTTGACCTGGGGTTTAACTCCCCTGGGTCAATGACAGGTGGGCCTAGAGCCCTGCTAATTTTAGCTTAGCACTAATCAACTTTTATTTAACCCAATAGGTCACTGACATGCGGGCCCAGGCCCCACTAATAGTTTAGTTAGTATTAACTTAACCCTGTTAATTAGTTGTTTCACTGACGTGTGGGTCCCAGCCGTCGGGTTTGACCTGGGCTGGCACCTTTGACACGCTGACGTCACAGTGACGCAGTGCTGACGCAGTTATTTATTTTCTGGATTTATTTTTATATAGGAAATTCCAAAAAATAGCCAAAACATCTAAAAATCATAGAAAAGCAACCATAGCCCCAAATCAAACAAATTATATATGAAAAATGATCAGAAAAAATCGATCTTTCCATTTGTAATGGTTTCATGCATGACAAAATAGTTTAACCTTGATGTTTAGGTGAAACAAGCTAATACACTTATAATGCATAAGAACTTAAGCTTCCATTTGAATCTTTGATTCAAATGGACCCATTTCAACTTGTTTCATATTGCATTAGGCAGGACACCTCAATTTGCCATGTCATAGCATGCATCATATTGTTGCATATTGCCATGTGTTGATTATATTACGTGGTGTCTTTCGTGGTAGGTTCTGCCTCCGAGGATATCTCCGAGTATCCAACTGAAGGGCAGTACCCTACTACTACTCCATCAAGCAAGCAGCCCCATTGATCATATCGATACAATCCCATGTTCTCGCTTCTACTCTCACTTACTGCATTAAGACAACAACGTTTCAAACTGCTGTGTGTTGTGGTAGTTGAACCCTTATCCTCTGCATGACCTGTCATTGCCACAGTAACTAGATGAAACCCACTAGCATGTGTAGGAGTTGATTGAGCCATGTATGTGTTTCCTACCTAGCTATGCCTGCTATGCTTAGAGTTGTGTCAGGTCTGGTTCATCTGGGTGATGGGCTAGAGTGAAATGATTATGTCGGTAATGCGAGGGATGTGTTGAACATGATTTGGTAAAGGTATCGATGAGAGGCCATGTAGGAGTACATGGTGGGTTGTTTCATTGAGGCCGTCCCTAAGAACTGAGATCTGTATGTGTGATTTAAGAATCAGCTACTACCATGCATTGGGATCCTTAATTGACCCTCTCGGCTTCTTAATCACCCTAGTGCTCTGTCCAGGAGTTGCAATTAGTTTCTGGTGTTTGTAGGTTATGTGTTGGCGGTTGTGCGTAGTGCTGACCCTAGGGGTGGGCTATGATGCGGTAGATAAACTGCCGGTGTCAAAACCGGCGGATCTCGGGTAGGGGGTCCCGAACTATGCGTCTAGGCCGGATGGTAACAGGAGGCAGGGAACACGATGTTTTACCCAGGTTCGGGCCCTCTTGATGGAGGTAAAACCCTACGTCCTGCTTGATTAATATTGATGATATGGGTAGTACAAGAGTAGATCTACCACGAGATCAAGGAGGCTAAACCCTAGAAGCTAGCCTACGGTATGATTGTTGTATATATTGTATATCTATCGACTAGCCTGGCCTCGGTTTATATAATGCACCGGAGGCCTAGGATAACAAGAGTCCTAGCCGAATACGCCGGTGGGGAGAAGTCCTTGTCTTGATCGCCAAGTCTTGTGGAATCTTCCTTGTATGCGGTAGCTGTCCGAACTGGCCCATGAGTATACGGCCACGGGGGTCCTGGGCCCAATCTAATAGATCGGGAGACGACGTGGTGAGTACCCCCTAGTCCAGGACACCGTCAGTAGCCCCCTGAAACCGGTCTTCAAGTTAGGGACGCTCCTCGATTCTTCCGAACTGTTCTTCATCTTCGGTTGCCGGTCTTGAAAACTGGTTCAACAAATCTTCTTTATGTTCGATCTTGAGGATCGCCAAAATGCATTCGACGAGTTTACACGTCGGGTATCCGAGGAGCCCCTTTAAGTTTCCGGCCTTTATCAATGCCTTGTTTATTTTTATGCCACACCTCGGGTTTGAAGTTGTTCCCGAGAGGCAGGGTCCTCTTGCGTCCGAGCTCTAACGCCGGACTGCATTCGAGGTATCTTTTGCGGCCGAGCACCAATGTCGGACTGCTTCCGAGCTCCAACGCCGGAATGTATCCGAGCTCCAACGCCGGACTATGTCCAAGCTCCAACGCCGGACAGTGTCCCAGCTCCAACGCCGGACTATATCCGAGGTGTTATATCACCTTGGTTCAAAAAAGTTGAAGGAGTTTAGCCGAGCTTAATGCCGGAAATGCCCTCTATGGAGCCAGCCACTAGCGCCCGAGCTTTATGCCGGACTGCTTCCGAGGTGGTGCACCACCCCGACTGTGGGCCGATTTTTTGTCAATATTTTTTATTATTGCAATTTATTCTCTGCCGAGATATATAGCCAGTAGCCCTCAAGGTGTGTATTGGTCTAAAACCCGAGATGCACCTGAAGGATGACGTAAGACCGCTGATCCCAATAGCCGCTGAGACTCAGGTTGATTTGCAATGGCCTGAGGATCAAGTCCAAGCTCGGCAGAATACTTCGGGACACTAAAAGCGGCGTGCTCAGTCCTCGAGACTCTGGTTGGGTGCGCCGACCAACCTGAGGATCAAAATCTCCTCGGAAACTATATTGCACATAAAATTTTCTGCATTGGACAAGCAATGCAGTAGCCCCCGAGACACTGGTCGGGTGGCAACACCAGATCAGGGGATCAATGTGCCCCTTTAATATTTGTAAATAATAAGCCCGAAGCCCAGTAGCCCCCGAGCCTTAATGCGGGCACGGGTGGCCGAATTAAGGATCAATATCCATAGTAAAATCACAAATTATGTGTAATGACTCTATGTATCCAAGTACTTTACGTCATTAATGCTCGGATCCGCATTGTACAAAACTTTGTTGACCGACCATCGGCTTCCACCTCCTTGGCCAGTAGCCGAGGAGTGTTTGTCCTACTTTATAAAGCCTTTATGAGGGCAAAGATTTACGACAAACAAGGCAATCTGGCCACACGGTTTTATAAACAAAGGTACGCAGAGAGATATGTTATATTACTGTTTAACAGAAGAAATGTATTCCAAAGAAAATAGTCCCGCTATCGGTTCCTTTCTTTGGGTTGTCATGCTAAGCATGATCATGAAACCTCAGCTCGAATGTAAGAGCAAAATATCGAGGATTTAGTTTGGGATGCCAGTTAATAGCCCCTGGTAGTGTTCGGCGACAGTCGAGGTCAAGCCGTAAACACTTCGGCCAATGTTATGAATGGCCCATCATAGTCATCAGATCGCTGACCAGTTTACGCTTATTGTGACAGTCAGTTTTCGGCTTTCTCCACTAAGGTGCTTAACCATGTGAGCTGGAAGCACAATCGCAGTGGTTCTCCCTTTGCACGCCTAGCCGAACAAAACGGAACGTAGGAAGCAAGTGCAGGAGCCGGGCAACCCAACTATTGACCGAAGACACAATTCGAAACCGATGCATATATAGCAATATCTGAGAATGTTTTTGCCGAATCCCTAAAGGTGTCCGGCGTTGCACTACGAGACTAATGTTGGAAAAGCACAAATAGTTTAAAAGTGCCAAAAAGCTTGGAAAACAAAGAAACGTCAGTAAAAACATGACGTCCAAACAATATCAAGTGTTCAGTGCCAATCCGAAAATTGGTTTTTAGAAAGAAAAAAAGTGCTTCTGTCGTGCTTTAACATTACACATCCGATCTCAAGACTTCAAGCGGGTCAGCCTACGGCTGGCTATTGACCACACACTCATGTCGAAAAAGGAGCGATAGAAAAAGACTTTGCAACGACCAAGAAGAAAACACATTTACTATAAAATAGCTCATATAAATTTAAGAGCCCCCAAGTGACTTGGGTGAAAGAATGATTTCATGTACCGAAGTACTTATATCATATCTATGTTCAACCGAACTTTAAACGCGTCTTAACCGACCGTCAGCTTCTCCCTCTTCGGTCAAGGACCGAAAAGTGTTATGTACTCCATCGATCGAGAATATCGACGGTGTTTCCAATAACCAGGCAATCGGGCCATAAGGCTGTAACAGACAAAGCACGCTCAGGGAACTTATGCTATATTACCGTGAAGTGTAAGAAGCATCTTCGAAGAAAATAGTACCCCCACCGATACCTTTCTTCGGTGCTCATTGTTATTATGAGACTTGTGCAATAGATTTTTTGTACTCATGAGTTCCGTTGTGTGTCGACCATCATTGAAAACTATAAGAGCGCTAGCTTTCAGCTTCACCTAGTCTGAGGTCCGGCTCGGGTGACCCGATCGTGACAATCGCAGAGGTGCTCCCTTTACTCCCTAGCCGAACAATCGGGAACGTAGGGGTAAACACAGGAGTGAGGCAACCCAGCTTGCAAATCGCTTAAGTCAATATGGTGCATATTGTAGCGTAATACACGAACAAGGAACAAAGCCGTACAAGTATAATCATATGCAAGAGGAAAAAGCTTCATGAAGGAAGCCCCCAAATGAATTGGGTATTTGAATTTGTGTGTCACAAACAAAGTTTGGACAAGGAAAAAATTTTACAAGCAACTTTTTTCCAAAAAAGTATAATGCTTGGTCGAGCCGAACACAAGTTAAAAATTTAAAACTTTGAGCATGAAGGCAACTTAGCTGGTTAATGTGTTCGGTATTGATGACGCGGTCCGAGCTTGATGCGGGACAAGGTGCCATGCCCCAAGCCGGTCCCGAGGTGGCGGAGCGAAGAGCTCGGCACTCCGAAGTGGTGACATAGCACGGTCAATGCAGGCCGGCAGAGTGATGCCGAAGTCCTCGGCATGGGGTAATGAAGTGCTGACGAAGCCCCCCGTCCAGCCGAGGTGACGCCAAAGGATATAGTCCGGCTGGATCATTTTCCTGTGCCACATAAAATAGTGCAAACCGGAGATAATAGTAATAATAAAAATAAAAATCGTTGCATAATCAATAATTTATGCAAAGTGAGTAATAAAAGAAATATGGCCTGGCGCTGAAGTCAATGTCGATGCAGGGAGTCGGCGTGATGCGGTAAGGGCGTGGCAAAGCCTGAATTCACAGGTCGGTCCGAGCTCCGGATGCGGCGTTCGCCGGACTATGTACGGAGACTGACCGGACCACCATGTGACCGTCGTTAATGCAGCCACCATTTGATAGACCTGTGTACATATGATGGACAAACCAGAGTAATAATTCCTTGGAAAAAATTGAACCCAAACAAACAAAAAATACTAGGATTAATAGCACCTGGTTTATTTGTTGCAGCAATCCGGAGGAAGGTGATTCCAAAATTGGGACTCGATCCGCACACCTGTTACCGGAGTAGGTTGATGAGGAGATGATGAAGCCCCCGGTCCAGCCGAGATAACGAAGTAGGTCAACGTGATGGACACCGGCTCGGAGGAGCAATCGTGCGGCCCTGCCGATGCAGGTCGTGACGTGGTTAATGCCGGCTTGATGAAGTGACCGTGCGGCGATGCCAGTGTGCCCGCTCCGTGTAACCTGTGGGGCGGCGATTTTGGTGATGATTTATTCTTTATGATGCCGAACTGTTGTTCAGCTTGCCGAGGTGATGATCCGAAGAAGTTGAGCTCGGCTCAACAAAGTGACGACGTGTCTAGCGCAGGTCGGCAGCCGTGGAGCAATATTGCCGGACTGGTTTGACACCAGCATGATGTTTGAAGATCATGTTCAAAATATTTTAGTGGGATGGGTTTGGGAACAAAACACAATACCCCATACAAAAATTCCTTCAAAAAGGATGTCTGAAATCCCGTTCATAAAAAAGACGAACTCGGGTTGGATTCGTTTTCACGCAGAAAACAGATCCGAAAAGTGATGCACTAATCGGAAGGTTCCCGGAGTTTGGACAGTCGGATCGAGGTGAAATTTGGAGAGCTGGTAGATATAGGAATTCCGCAGCCGATGAACGGTTGGATCTTCCAAAGGACGTCCGAGCTAGAAGATGGACACCACGCCCTAAACTCGTCCAGATTCCCATCCAGATTTGACAGGGCTCCGGTATATCGCGGATTGCCAGAGATTCCTCCATCGGAACTCGACAAAATTTTCCAGGGTTGTTGTAGACCCAATTCCGCACAATTCCACCAAAGCGATCGTCAAAGCGATACTCGAGGAGGTGGTGGTGGCAGATACGAGTTCGTTGTCCATAAAAACAGCATGGTCGCTTGAGGGCAATGTTGACGTTGAGCCCCCGAGCTCCATAGATGATTCCTCCGTGATCTTGATAGAGATCGGAGTTGATGTTTGATGAAGGCCCTCGTCCGGACATGGTGATCGGGCGCAATTCTTGGTCGAACCAAGGTGACCAGTCGAGCTGGTGACAAAGATGTCGAAGTCGCAGTTGATCTGCAGGCGAGCCATCGATCCTTTTGTCGATCACACAGCGGAACTCTCAATGAAAGCACCAATGCCGGTGTCAAAACCGGCGGATCTCGGGTAGGGGGTCCCGAACTGTGCGTCTAGGCCGGATGGTAACAGGAGGCAGGGAACACGATGTTTTACCTAGGTTCGGGCCCTCTTGATGGAGGCAAAACCCTACGTCCTGCTTGATTAATATTGATGATATGGGTAGTACAAGAGTAGATCTACCACGAGATCAAGGAGGCTAAACCCTAGAAGCTAGCCTACGGTATGATTGTTGTATATATTGTATATCTATCGACTAGCCTGGCCTCGGTTTATATAATGCACCGGAGGCCTAGGATAACAAGAGTCCTAGCCGAATACGCCGGTGGGGAGAAGTCCTTGTCTTGATCGCCAAGTCTTGTGGAATCTTCCTTGTATGTGGTAGCCGTCCGAACTGGCCCATGAGTATATGGCCACAGGGGTCCTTGGCCCAATCTAATAGATCGGGAGACGACGTGATGAGTACCCCCTAGTCCAGGACACCGTCATACACCGTGGTCGGGTATGCCGGGCGCCCGTTTGGCGTCTCGAGACCCTGTTCACATCGTTCGGGGCCATATGTGGAAACCTCGGCCGGACTCCCTGTGGATGGAACCTGGATAGGAGATAAACCTGGACTAGAGACTTGAGTGTTTAGGTAGGCCGTGGCCGACACCCTCGTTGGGCTTCCGCTTGAAGGTTGCCGAGTACATGTCGTGTAAACAACGGTAAGTGGTGAGAGCGTGTATGAAGAAGTACACCCCCGCAGGGTTAACATCATCTATTCGAATAGCCGCGTCCGCGGTAAAGGACTACTTGGTTGCCTATACAGTTCATAGACAAGTTAATGGTTACTACCAAAAGACTCAAGATAAGTGTGAGTACCGAGGATGGCCCTCTCGTAGGATGACGAGGGAGGATCCCCAGTGGAGGATTGTGTGGGTGATTAGTGCACTCGTGTGCGAAAACTATTTTACTAGTGGTGTCTCGTAGGATAGCTTAGCCAAGAGTCAAAGCTGGCTTGCTGCAATAACTCCACCACCTTCTTGAGAATGAGCATGTATAGTAGGTTCTGTTGTAAGACTTGCTGAGTACCTTTGTACTCATGTTTGCTTTAATTACTGTTTTTAGACGACGACACTGCCCCCTCCGATGGGTTTTATGTAGACCTCGACGTCGATGAGTAACTTGCCACCCAGGTGGTGATCCTGGCCATGGAGGGGCCTATGTAGATAGACAGGCTTCGACAAGCCTTCTTTCTTTCTAGTGTCTGTACTCAGACTATTTGCTTCCGCATGTGCTTGTATGCTTGTATGACTTGAGTGTCGGGTCATGTGACCCCTACCTGTATGAACATGTTATGTATGGCTCTCTGGAGCCTTTAAATAAAGTACTTGAGTTGTAGAGTTTTTTTGTGATGCCATGTTGTATTTGCACATATCGAGCATATTGTGTGTATGATTGAAATGCTTGGTATGTGTGGGATCCAACAATCTAGTTGTTTATCCTCGGCAGCCTCTCTTATGGGGAAATGTAGTCTAGTGCTCCTCAAGCCATAGTAGTTCACTACAGCCCGGTTCACCGGAGTCCTGCTAGCCCAGCACTACTGTTCAGGACACTTGACTGGCCGGCATGTGTTTCACTTTGTTCCTATGTCTGTCCCTTCGGGGAAATGTCACGCGGTGACATCCGGAGTCCTGCCTAGCCTGCTACAGCCCGGGTTCCCCGGAGTCCTGTTAGCCCAGTGCTACAGCCCGGATTCACACGCTGTTGACCGACATGCTCGATGTGATTCATGTATGCCTGTCTCCATAGGTCTGTGCTGCTTTGGGTTCACGACTAGCCATGTTGGCCCGGGTTCTCTGTCATATGGATGCTAGTGACACTATCATATACGTGAGCCAAAAGGCGCAAACGGTCCCGGGCCATGGTAAGGCGACACCCGTGGGAATACCGTGCGTGAGGCTGCAAAGTGATATGAGGTGTTACCAACTAGATCGATGTGACTTGGAATCGGGGTCCTGACAGCGTTGGCATCAGAGCCGGACTGCCTGTAGGTTCATTGAGCCAAACTGGTCGATGTCGAGTCTAGAAATGCTTTAGTTATATGTAGGGGAATTGATTGTGGGAGGGAACGTAAGGCTCTTTTTACTCCTTTACCTGCCCTCTGATCTGAGTCATTCTCTTCTCATTCAACGTGGGTTAAGGACTAGGCTCTCTTCTTCTATCAGGTTCACGTGTTACTAATCCGTAGTAGCTTATAGGATTGTTGTTACACGCCTCAGTATAGTTTCTACTACTTTTAGTATGTTGTCAGTTGAATCAGAACCTTGATATGATGTTGTTGAGTGGTATTGCAAACTGTTGTGGATGTCTCAAATCTTTTTCTAAGCATTTACAGCCATTATGCTGTCCGATTTCCCCTAGAAAATTCTAATGCCTTTGCATTATTCTGTGCTTTCAGATGGCCACCCGTTCCTAGAACCAAGTGGTTCGTCTGACCCGGTGCCTCGATGTGCCCGGCCACACGGCCATGTTGGTTCGAGTGATGGTCGAGTCAGGCTATCGGTGGTATCCAAATATACCATCGAGGAGCAGTTCAGAGACTTCAACCAGAGCCAGTACCTTTGTACCGTCAGGATATATCCCTCTTATCCTGGAGCCACTGAGCCCCTTCACTGTTCCTATGGACTTGGGGTCATTATTGAGATGTCTGTGCAGGATGCAGCCTATTCAATGATGACTATCATTCGAGCCAGGACTGCCTTGCTTCAGAACACGGATTTCCGTTACATGCCAGCCTCACTCCCTGGAGCACAGCGGTACTATCAGGCTTTGTACTATGACTCTACACATGAGGAGTCACTACTCTGCACCACTGCCGAGATGCTCGAGGATAAGGGCCGCGAAAATCGGGCCTCGCGTATGGAGCTTTTCCACACTCGTTCTGATCATTGGGCCACTTTAACTCGGTTTGCACCTGCGGTGCAGGCAGGATACATGGACATGAGGGACCTGTACCCTGTACGGTCTAGATTGCCAGATTGTATGGAGTGGCGCGATGTAGGAGGCATCACCCCTCCTCATGGTCCCCGTCTGCCACCGCCTGTGTGACCAAGGCCACATCCGAGTCCCTATGGTCTGCAGGCTCCGCAGGACCGTCTGTTCCCAGATGATCATGTTCCACTTCCAGGCTTTGGTGGTGACTTTTATGAGGATTACTACGGAGCCATCTGAGCTAGTAGTAGTTTCACTAGTACTGTAATAGTTGTATTCTCCACAGTCCTGTGTGACCCGTGGGATACGACTTGGTGTGTATCACGCTCCGGAGGTGTAGAAAAATAATGTATAGGAGCTTGGAATGCCTCCGATGAGATGTAATGTCTTTCACCGTAGTTGTACTCTAGCATGGGCTTGTACTAAACTATGTACGGTGTGTATGACCAATGGTATATCTATGGCAGTTTCTATATTACCATGTTGTGCATTGAACATCTTAGCATTCCATGTTATCCATTACATTCTGCACCTCCTTGCTAAGTTTGTGCCATCCTTGTCTAAACTGTTGTCTTGTTTTTCCTAGGATGGTCAACACCCGTAGCAACCCTGCTGCCCCGGGGCAGGGGGAAGCCAGTGCAGCTAGGGATGAAAATCTGCCTCACCCGCCTTCTCTGGCCGAAGATATGCTGGAGGCGGAAATAAACAAGCGTGAGACTAACCGCTTGCTGGAGCGGATTGAGCAGAACACTGCACGCCATCAGCGAAATGACTTGGTGTCAATCAATGACTTTATCAAGTTGTACCCACCAAAGTTTAATCATTCCGTCGAGCCCCTCGACGCGGATGACTTGCTCCGCAGCATCACCCACAAGCTACATTCTGCCAACGTAGCCGAAGCTGATAAGGTTACCTATGCTGCCTATCACCTCGAAGGCCCTGCTAGCCTTTGGTGGGAAAACTTTGAGGCTATGCGCCCGGTCGGCCAAATCACTACTTGGGCTGAATTTAGTGAGGCTTTCCATGAGCATCACATCCCAGAAGGTCTCATAGATCGCAAGAGGGAAGAGTTCTGCAATTTCACCCAAGGAAGACTGACTGTGGATGCTTATAGTCGTGAATTTGGGAATCTGGCACGATATGCTCCTGAAGAGGTATCCACCAACGCTAAGAAGCAGGCAAGGTTCCGCAAGGGACTTAGCCCCGAGCTTCGCTGCGATCTTCGTCTGCACGAGTGTACCTCCTTTCAGAAGTTGGTCAATAAAGCTATCAGTGCTGAGACAGGCCAGTCTGACTATGACGCTTCACGCAAGCACTCTCGTGATTTTGGTTCTTCATCCGGCTCTGGATCTCAGAAGCGCCGGGTGTGGATTCCAAGCACGGCACTGCCACCCAGGTTCATTCCGAGGCCATCCTTTGAGGCGCCTCGCCCCAACCAGCAGTTTGCACCGTCTAAGCCCTATGGTGGCCCCGCTGCTAATGCTGCTCCACGCCCCAATGTTGTGACATGTTTCAAGTGTGGAGAGCCGGGTCACTACAGTCGAGAGTGTCCTCAGAACAACAACCCCAATCAGTCTGGAAAGTCCGTTGGCCGTGGTAAGCCAGCGGGAAAGACCTTCTACGCCAAGCCAGTCACCACTGCACGTGGCCATGTCAACTATGTCTCAGCTGAGGAGGCTCATGAGGATCCTAACGTCGTCCTTGGTACGCTCCTTGTTAATTGCCATCCGGCATCTGTTCTTTTTGATACTGGAGCATCTCATTCATTCATATCTGAGAGCTATGCTCGATTGCATAACGCGACATTCTGTGACCTGCCCACTACCATGGAAATTCAAACCCCTGGCTCTAGATGGCAAACCTCTAGAGTAAGCCATGGGAATGAAATTCTTGTCGATAGACTTGTCTTCCTTGAATCCTTAATAGCTCTCAAGTCCTCGGACATAAACATCATCTTGGGTATGGACTGGATGTCAGCTCATTATGCTAAGATTGATTGTGCCACTAGAACCGTTCAACTTACTCACCCATCGGGCAAGACAGTCAATGTCTTAACTCGAGTGGCCAAGCGCCAGCTTTACTCCCTAAATGCCAACCCCCTTCTAGACCTCGAAGATATTCCGGTAGTCCGAGACTTTCCGGATGTCTTTCCAGAAGAACTGCCAGGTGTT
The DNA here is from genome assembly GCF_003073215.2 of Triticum urartu. NCBI lineage: Eukaryota > Viridiplantae > Streptophyta > Magnoliopsida > Poales > Poaceae > Triticum > Triticum urartu. The sequence goes on along the minus strand of NC_053028.1, from coordinate 490,824,120 downwards.
CCACCTGACAGGGATGTCGAGTTTGTGATAGACCTTGTTCCAGGAACCGTTCCAATTTCTAGAAGACCCTATAAGATGGCACCCTTAGAACTAGCCGAGCTTAAGAACCAACTCGATGAGTCCTTGAAAAAGGGTTTCATCCATCCTAGTTCCTCCCCTTGGGCTTGCCCCGTCCTCTTCGTCAAGAAGAAGGATGGAACGGATCGGATGGTTGTAGATTACCGACCTGTCAACTTGGTCACTATCAAGAACAAGTATCCGCTTCCCAGGATCAACGATCTGTATGACCAGCTCGCTGGATCCTCAGTCTGTTCCAAGATGGATTTGAGGTTGGGCTACCATCAAATCAAAATCAGAAACGAGGACATTCCCAAAACGGCCTTTGTTACTCGCTATGGCCAATACGAGTACATCGTCATGTCCTTCAGTTTAACCAATGCCCCAGCCACCTTCTCTCGGTTAATGAACTCGGTCTTCATGGAGTATTTGGATAAATTCGTCGTAGTATACCTTGATGATATACTCATCTACTCCAAGAATGAGGAGGAACATGCCGAACATCTAAGGCTGGTATTGACGAAACTTCGAGAGCATCGCCTTTATGCCAAATTCTCCAAGTGTGAATTTTGGTTGCCAGAAGTGACCTATCTAGGCCATGTAATCTCTGGTAAGGGTATTGCTGTCAATCCCGAGCGAGTTCAAGCCGTCCTTGATTGGACTCCACCTGAGACAGTCAAGCAAGTTCGGAGCTTCCTTGGCTTAGCAAGTTATTGCCGTCGCTTCGTCGAGAATTTCTCCAAGGTTGCTAAACCTCTAAATGAACTCCTCAAGAAAGATAAAAAGTTCGAGTGGACCCCACAGTGCGAGTTCAGCTTTCAGGAACTGAAAATACGCCTGACATCTGCTCCCGTACTGGTACCACCAGATTTCTCCAAGGACTTTATTATCTATTGTGACGCCTCGCGACAAGGACTAGGTTGCATACTCATGCAAGATCGTCAGCTAATTGCCTATGCTTCACGGCAATTACACCCCCATGAGGAAAACTATCCCACACATGATCTAGAGCTTGCAGCTGTAGTCCATGCACTTAAAACTTGGCGACATTACCTTCTCAGTAATCGTTGCGAGATCTTCACCGATCACCAAAGTTTAAAATATATCTTCACCCAGCCGGATTTGAATCTCAAGCAAAGACGTTGGGTCGAGTTAATCTCGGATTACGACTTAGGAATAACTTACAGCCCGGGCAAAACCAATGTCATGGCTCATGCGCTAAGTCGTAAATCTTATTGTAACAACCTGATGTTACAACAAAGTCAACCACTTCTCCATGAGGAATTCCGTAAGCTTAACCTTCACATAGTTCCTCGAGGATTCCTATCCACCCTGGTGGCGAAGCCTAACCTTATGGATCATATCATAACCGCCCAGCGATATGATAAGGGCATATCCCGGATTAAGGAAACATCGCTAGCGGAGTTGCTAAATGTTTTTCCGTGGATGAGCGAGGTGTTGTTTTCTTTGAGAACCGCTTGGTGGTTCCCAAGAAACAACATCTACGTCAGTTGATTCTTAAGGAAGCTCATGAATCCCCTCTCACCATTCATCCCAGTAGTACTAAAATGTATCAAGACCTACGCCAGAGGTTTTGGTGGACTAGGATGAAGAGAGAAATTGCTCAATACATTGCTAGTTGCGATGTTTGTCATCGTGTTAAAGCAGAGCATCAACGGCCTGCTGGCACCCTTCAACCTTTGGCTATTCCTGAGTGGAAACGGGATAAAATCAGTATGGATTTCATTACTGGGCTTCCTAGGACCAAGAGAGGGAATAATGCCATCTTCGTCGTAATCGATCGTCTTTCCAAGGTGGCCCACTTTCTACCTGTTCGTGAGAGTATCACCGCTAGCCAGCTAGCTGATTTATACATCTCCCGGATAGTGCCTCTTCATGGTGTCCCATTGGAAATTAACTCAGACCGTGGGAGTCTCTTCACCTCTCGATTTTGGAAAAGTTTCCAAAATGCTATGGGAACTCGTCTCTCTTTTAGCACCGCCTTCCACCCCTAATCAAGTGGTCAGGTAGAGCGAGTCAATCAAATTCTGGAAGATATGCTCCGAGCTTCTGTCATCTCATTCGGAATGGATTGGGAGAAATGCCTTCCATTCGCGGAGCTTGCTTATAACAATAGTTATCAAGCTAGCTTGGGCAAAGCGCCTTTCGAAGTTCTCTATGGAAGAAAATGTCGAACGCCTCTTAACTGGTCAGAAACCGGGGAAAGACAACTCTTTGGCCCGGATATGATTCAGGAAGCAGAAGAGCAGGTTTGCGTTATTCGTGAGAAATTGAAAACAGCCCAATCTCGTCAAAAGAGCCAATATGATCGTAAACATAAGCTCATGACTTATTAAGTCGGCGAAAAGGCTTACCTTCGGGTTACTCCATTAAAGGGAACCCATCGTTTCGGTATCAAAGGCAAATTGGCTCCTCGTTACATTGGACCCTTTCGCATTCTTGCCAAACGAGGAGAAGTTGCCTACCAATTGGAACTACCTCCGCATCTTTCCAGAGTTCACGATGTCTTCCACGTTTCTCAACTCAGGCGTTGCTTCGCGGATCCTATCCGTGGAGTGGACCACGAAATGCTTGATTTACAAGATAATCTCTCGTATCGGGAATATCCCGTTCGTATCCTTGATCAAGCAGATCGTACCACTCGACGCCATAACATCAAGTTTCTCAAGATTCAATGGTCACACCATTCCGAAAAGGAAGCCACTTGGGAAAGGGAGGATCGTTTTCGACTCGAGTATCCCACTTTCTTCCCAACATATCCTAAATCTCGGGACGAGATTCTTTTGAGTGGGGGTGAGTTGTCACACCCTAGCTAGTTCATGCATTAGAGTGATTGCATCATGTTTAAATTTCCCAGAAAAATGAAATGGGGATGTTAGAACCCCCAGCCCCCCTTGGAACAACTAGGGTTTACTAAAAACTTTTTCAATGAACCTGAAATGCCCTTCTAAAAAGTCCACCCTTTTTGTTTTGGGTTAAAACCTTTGACAAAAATGGTGAACATTTTTCTAGGACATCTTAAGGTCTTTGGATTAACTCATATAGTATTTGCATTGGGCATTTAAATGCTATAAAATATTTTGAATGCCCAAATAATCATAAACTAAAATGTTTACTGTTGGGTATATTCTAAGCAGTAGCCATGATTAATTTTATGATTTTTGGAAATGCCCTGGCATTTTTAATAAAGCCCTAAAGTTACAGAAATAATAGAAAATAAATGAAAACAGAAAAACAGAGAGAGAGAGACAAACTCACTTGGGCCTTCTTACCTGGCGCGCTTGTAGCCAAGTGGCCGGCCCAGCACGGCCCAGTCCATCTGGCCGTGCCAGTCGTCCCCTTCCTCGGGACAGAAGGACGACGGGCGCGTGCCCGACGCACGCGCACCGCCGTGCGCCACCTCCTACTTGTCGCTTCGCCGCTGGATGGGCTGGACGACTTCCACGTCGCGCCTCCGACCCCCTGGACACCTCTCACTTCCCCCCTGCTCTCTCCCTCGCTCCCCCGACGCCATGGCTGACGCAGCCGCCACCGTCCCGCCGCCGTAGCCGTAGCCATCATCGTCTCTGCGCCGCCCTGCCGTGTCCATGAGCTCCGCCACCCTCCTCTCCGTCGAGCAGGCCGAGCCCTGAGCGCTCGCGTGCCCCGAAGCCACCGCATCGACCTCGCCCGACTCCGCCACCGCCGGAGACCCCCTTCGCCGTCACCATCGCACCAGGCCGTCCCCGACCTCGCCGTCAGCTCCGTCGCAACCGCCGTGAGCCTAGCTACCTCCCCACCCTCTTTGTTCCCTCTCTCGAGCCCCGTAGCGACTGCACATAGCTCACCCGCACGCGCCGCCGTGGAGCTCCTCGCCGACGAGGCTCCGGCCACCCAACGGTCGCGCCACCTTCTCCACTAGCCCTACCGCACCCCCAGGAGCTCAACGCACTAACCCACGTGCCTCTCCGTGCCCCCTAGCGACGAGTCCGAGCTCACCCGAGCTCCGGCCGCCGCCAAACTCATCGTCGGCGTCTTTTCCGACCACCCCGAGCCCAAACACCACCACCACTAGACGCGGACGAGTCTCCTCGTCACGTAGAGCCTCTCCGCTACGCAAATGGTCGCCTGTGGGCGTTTTCCGAAGCCCTCCGCTGCGTCTGTCATCGCCGGCGTCAAACCGCCGGCGAGTTGACCTCATTTGACCTGGGGTTTAACTCCCCTGGGTCAATCACAGGTGGCCCAGAGCCCTGCTAATTTTAGCTTAGCACTAATCAACTTTTAGTTAACCCAATAGGTCACTGACATGCGGGCCCAGGCCCCACTGATAGTTTAGTTAGTATGAACTTAACCCTGTTAATTAGTTGTTTCATTGACGTGTGGGTCCCAGCCGTCAGGTTTGACCTGGGCTGGCGCCTTTGACTCGCTGACGTCATAGTGATGCGGTGCTGACGCAGTTATTTATTTTCTGGATTTATTTTTATATAGGAAATTCCAGAAAATAGCCAAAACTTCTAAAAATCATAGAAAATCAACCATAGCTCCAAATCAAACAAATTATATATGAAAAATGATCAGAAAAATTCAATCTTTCCATCTGTAATGGTTTCATGCATGACAAAACACTTTAACCTTGTTGTTTAGGTGAAACAAGCTAATACACTTATAATGCATAAGAACTTAAGCTTCCATTTGAATCTTTGATTCAAATGGACCCATTTCAACTTGTTTCATATTGCATTAGGCAGGACACCTCATTTTGCCATGTCATAGCATGCATCATATTGTTGCATATTGCCATGTGTTGATTATATTCCGTGGTGTCTTTCGTGGTAGGTTCTGCCTCCGAGGATATCTCCGAGTATCCAACTGAAGGGCAGTACCCTACTACTACTCCATCAGGCAAGCAGCCCCATTGATCATATCGATACAATCTCATGCTCTCGCTTCTGCTCTCACTTACTGCATTAAGACAACAATGTTTCAAACTGCTGTGTGCTGCGGTAGTTGAACCCTTATCCTCTGCATGACCTGTCATTGCCACAGTAACTAGGTGAAACCCACTACCATGTGTAGGAGTTGATTGAGCCATGTATGTGTTTCCTACCTTGCTATGCCTGCTATTCTTAGAGTTGTGTCAGGTCTGGTTCATCTGGGTGATGGGCTGGAGTGAAATGATTATGTCGGTAATGCGAGGGATGTGTTGAACATGATTTGGTAAAGGTATCGATGAGAGTCCATGTAGGAGTACATGGTGGGTTGTTTCATTGAGGTCGTCCCTAAGAACTCAGATTTGTATGTGTGATTTAAGAATCAGCTACTACCATGCATTGGGATCCTTAATTGACCCTCTCGGCTTCTTAATCACCCTAGTACTCTGTCCAGGAGTTGCAATTAGTTTCTGGTGTTTGTAGGTTATGTGTTGGCGGCCATGCGTAGCGCTGACCCTAGGGGTGGGCTATGATGCGGTAGATACACTGTGGCCGAGTATGCCGGGCGCCCGTTTGGTGTCTCGGGACCCTATTCACATCATTCAGGGTCGTATGTGGAAACCTCGGCTGGACACCCTGTGGATGGAACCTGGATACGCGATAAACCTGGACTAGAGACTTGAGTGTTTAGGTAGGCCGTGGCCGACACCCTCATTGGGCTTTTGCTTGAAGGTTGTCGAGTACATGTCGTGTAAACGACGGTAAGTGGTGAGAGCATGTATGAAGAAGTACACCCCTGCAGGGTTAACATCATCTATTCGAATAGCCGCATCCGCGGTAAAGGACTACTTGGTTGCCTATACAGTTCATAGACAAGTTAATGGTTACTAATAAAAGACTCAAGATAAGTGTGAGTACCGAGGATGGCCCTCTCGTAGGATGACGAGGGAGGATCCCCAGTGGAGTATTGTGTGGGTGATTAGTGCACTCGTGTGCGAAAACTATTTTACTAGTGGTGTCTCGTAGGATAGCTTAGCCAAGAGTCAAAGTTGGCTTGCTGCAATAACTCCACCACCTTCTTGAGAATGAGCATGTATAGTAGGTTCTGTTGTAAGACTTGCTGAGTACCTTTGTACTCATGTTTGCTTTAATTACTGTTTTCAGATGACGACACTGCCCCCTCCGATGGGTTTTATGTAGACCTCGACGTCGATGAGTAACTTGCCACCCAGGTGGTGATCCTGGCCATGGAGGGCCCTATGTAGATAGACAGGCTTCGACAAGCCTTCTTTCTTTCTAGTGTCTGTACTCAGACTATTTGCTTCCGCATGTGCTTGTATGCTTGTATGACTTGAGTGTCGGGTCATGTGACCCCTACCTGTATGAACATGTTATGTATGGCTCTCTGGAGCCTTTAAATAAATTACTTGAGTTGTAGAGTTTTGTTGTGATGCCATGTTGTATTTGCGCATATCGAGCATATTATGTGTATGATTGAAATGCTTGGTATGTGTGGGATCCGACAATCTAGTTGTTTATCCTCGGCAGCCTGTCTTATGGGGAAATGTAGTCTAGTGCTCCTCAAGCCATTGTAGTCCGCTACAGCCCGGTTCACCAGAGTCCTGCTAGCCCAGCACTACTGTTCAGGACACTTGACTGGTCGGCATGTGTTTCACTTTGTTCCTATGTCTGTCCCTTCAGGGAAATGTCACGCGGTGACATCTGGAGTCCTGCCTAGCCTGCTACAGCCCAGGTTCCCCGGAGTCCTGTTAGCCCAGTGCTATAGCCCAGATTCACACGCTGTTGACCGACATGCTCGATGTGATTCATGTATGCCTGTCTCCATAGGTCTGTGCCGCTTTGGGTTCACGACTAGCCATGTCGGCCCGGGTTCTCTGTCATATGGATGCTAGCGACACTATCATATACGTGAGCCAAAAGGAGCAAACGGTCCCGGGCCATGGTAAGGCGACACCCGTGGGAATACCGTGCGTGAGGCCGCAAAGTGATATGAGGTGTTACTGGCTAGATCGATGTGACTTGGAATCGGGGCCCTGACATAACTGATACAAAGAATATGTCTCGCCTGTGGATGACTCACCGTCAGAGCAAACGGTCGTCTCACCACCGTCCATCGATCCTTCAGAAAATTCCCCTACATGGATGCAACCCACGAAGGCATGCCTCACGGCGGGTTGAGCCTGGGCGGATCTCACGCGCTGAGCCGTCTCGACGAGGTTGGTGCAGATGTCCGCTCAGGGCCCAAATCGCCGATCCGGTCGATGAAGACGTGGATTTCGCCGAAGGGGACCCGGTATCCGTACTCAATTGAGCTGGCGTCGGGGCCCCAGCCTTCGTCGTCGATGTAGAGCTTCCCACGACGACTCTTGGTCATCCGGCCCACAGCGCATCCCTTGGGCCCTTCGAAGTTGCCCTTCAAGAACTCAAATCCACCGTGCGCTGGCCCCATGGTGGGTGCCAACTTTCATGGAATTGTCACGGCAGATGTCCTAGTGAAAGGACTTAGTCATGGAGCCATCACAACTAGGAAGCTTAAATGGGTTAATCGGGACAAAGGACACGAGAGGTTTTTATACTGGTTCGGCCCCTTGCGGTGAAGGTAAAGCCTAGTCCAGTTGATGTGGTATTGCTAGGTTTCGATGACCAAGGAGCGAAATACGCTAGCTTGGCTTCTCGATCTGTTGTTTCTTACCCTAAGCCGCCGCCGGGTCGTCCCCTTATATACACGGGTGGACGCCTGGCGGCCTACAGAGTCCCGGCCGACTCATACAACGTGTCCGGCTCGGTGACTTCCTTTACATGCCTTTCTTTACAAGTCTTACTTATACATGGCGGTTTACAATTATGGGCCTTAAGCCGCCTCTGGGCTTGGGCCTACTACAAGTCTTATACTAAACCATCACCTTGTATATTCACTGAGCTTCTTTTAGCAACCCGCCATTAGGATTGACCCGGCCCCTTCTGGGCGGGTCATACCTGGTAGTTATATCCCCAACACATTCTATAACCTATGACAATTCTTTGTGGAATCAATTCATCTTTATCATTAGGAACAACAGTAATACCTCCCTTCTTAGGGACACAATGGACAATACTTACCCACTAATTATCAGCAATAGGGTAAATTATTTTAGGATGTGGTCACTTCTAATCCGGGTATGATTTCTGCCATACTATCTTTACTCGGTTGATTCAACTGCAATGTGCATCATTGGGTGACGTGATTTTGGCAATTGAACTTTGCACAGCTCCCAACATTATTGACCTCCCTGATGATGATAAAGAGTCTGAGAGGCCTTTGACGAGGAAGAATAGGCGAGCTCCTGTAAGTGAGGCACTACAGTCGACGCCGAGGGCGGATCCAGTCGTTCAGGACACTGGCGACGTCAATCAGGGTTCTGTTACCTTCGCCGAGCCACTATCGAGTGCCTTGCCTTCTTCGTCGACTGCTCGAGCCCCTGTCGACCCGCCTTCACTTTTTGCAACCCATCATGTCCTAGAGGACGAGGTGAATGCTTCTAGGGAAGCCATACGCCAGGCGGGCATTATGATGGAGAAGATGAAGACGGTGCGGGACGCCAGCCAAGCCGCCTATGATGCCAGCTCGGCTCTCCAGAGCAACGTTCAGGTTAGTTGGTCGCCGCTTGTTCTGTTAGGATATGCTACCTGAAGATTTTTTCCGAAAACCTTTGCATCTGTACACCCACTGGGTGCGTCGATTGAATTTTTGGGCTAGTGGGGGCACGCTGAGTGCACCCACTGGGTGTAGTCCCCGAGACTACGGTTGACTGCTGGCAGTCGACTGTAGTCTTTGTATTTTGCCGAATGTATAAACCAAACTAGTAGTTTGTCTCTTCCACTCGGTCTGGTCGAGTGGGATCAGAACCGATGGGGGCACGCTAAGTGCACCCACTGGGTGTAGTCCCCGAGACTACGGTGGACTGCTGGCAGTCGACTGTAGTCTAAGCTCTACTTTCTCTCTTTCTGCCCCTTTTTTTGGACTCGACTTCGGCGGGCCAGTCGAGTGGGATCACAATCGGTGGGGGCACGCTAAGTGCACCCACTGGGTGTAGTCCCCGAGACTATGGTGGACTGCGGGCAGTCGACTCTAGTCTTAGTATTTATTGCCTTTGTTGTTTTTTGCTATAAAAATAACTTCTCCCCTTTGATTTCAGAAATATTGTGATCTTGGAGCTCGCTTTGCTGACTTGGAGAAGCAGCAGATTCAACTGAACCTTGACTTGGAGCTGGCCAGGACAGAGCTGCAAAAGGTCAGAGACGGCGCCGCAGGTAAGACAAGTTTGTCGACTAGTCTGTTTTAGGCTTGAGTACCCTTCTGCTATTTCTGAATCAATCATCCTTTCTTTGCACAAAAACTGAGAGATGCTCTGGCGAAGAAGGATTAGGATTTGGCCGCTGTTCGTAAGGAGGCTGACGACAAGACCGCTCTGGCCGAACAGAAGCTGGCTTCGGTCGGACAGTTGGAAGAAGAGAATACCAGGCTGAAGACCGCTCTGAATGACTCCAACAAGGAGTGCTCGCGCTGGAAGAAGGCGAATCTCATCTAGGGCGAGAAAATGGAAGGCATTGCTCGCAGGAGGGATGATCTGGAGAGCTATTTGAGAAGTCTTGCCAAGAAGTTGTTCATCAAGCTTGAAGGTGCACATTCTGTTCCGACTGATTTTTTTTTGTGTCGACTCAGTGTACGAAAATTGACTTATCCTTGGATCGTGAATGCAGAGTTTTGCCAGAACTTTGAAGAGGAGACTGGGCGGATTGAACCAGGTTTGGATCCAATCAACTCTCCCGTGAAAGATGAAACTGCCATGAATCTGCTCCGTCTGGAATCTCGCATCGACAGTGATGTGGACTACTTGGCTCGACTGAAGGTCGCCATGTCGCGGATTGACCCGGCACTTTGGCCAGAGGCTGTGCTCCAAAATGATATTGAGTCCCTGATGACTCGACTAAATGAAATCCCCGACCGAGTGCAGGAGTGGAAGAAGTCTGCTGCTCGGTGTGGCGCTGACGTGGCTCTGTCTTTGGTTCGTGTCCACTACAAGGAGGTGCGACAGGACAAACTGGCAGCAATCAAGGTCGCCAACACCCAGAAGCATGACTTCCGAACCTTTATGGAGACTTTCATCACTGCAGCCACTCGGATAGCCGACGGCGTCGACCTGGATGAGTTCGTCGAGCCTGCCAGCCCTCATCCCGCGGAGTGAACAAACTCTTATGTCCCACCTTAAATTTGCCTCGGAATGCCGAGTGGTTTTTGTAACCGTTAAACTTTTCCGGGCTGTATGCCCGAGAACTTCGATCTGTGATCTGGAATCTTTGGAATTTACCCGAACTTGGTTTACCGTTGAATATCTTTATGAATCTCCTGCTGAGTGAACCCATTCTTCATTCAAGACAACTTTTGCATTCGCAGCGCAGCTCCGGAGGAGAGGGAAGCAGTCGACCCACGTCTTGTATTTGTGGCGAAGCTCCCCAGGGGAAGGCGGCGGTCGACCCGCACCCTGTTACTGCAGAGTGGGACGGAGCGCACATTGTATTTGTGGCGAAGCTCTTCCAGGAGAAGGCGGCAGTCGACCCGCACTTTGTTACTGTAGAGCGGGATGAATCGCGCATTGTATTTGTGGCGAAGCTCCCCAGGAGAAGGTGGCAGTCGACCTGCCCCTCGTCGTCCTTGAGGAATGAGATGTGTTTCGTACTTAGGCGAGTTCTGGACTGCAGCTAAGCCCCCGAGTGGGAGGATTGCTCTCCACTCGGTAGGATTTTTTTCAAACTTAGGCGAGTGCCGGACTGCAGCTAAGTCTCTAAGTGAGAGAACTTAGGCGAGTACTGGACTGCAGCTAAGCCCTCGAGTGGGAGGATTGCTCTCCACTTGGTAGGATTTTTTCAAACTTAGGCGAGTGCCGGACTGTAGCTAAGTCTCTAAGTGAGAGAACTCAGGCGAGTACTGGACTGCAGCTAAGCCTCCAAGTGGGAGGATTGCTCTCCACTCGGTAGGATTTTTTCAAACTTAGGCGAGTGCCGGACTGCAGCTAAGTCTCTAAGTGAGAGAACTTAGGCGAGTACTAGACTGCAGCTAAGCCCCCGAGTGGGAGGATTGCTCTCCACTCGGTAGGATTTTTTTCAAACTTAGGCGAGTGCTGGACTGCAGCTAAGCCCCCGAGTGGGAGAACTTAGGCGAGTACTGGACTGCAGCTAAGCCCCCGAGTGGGAGGATTGCTCTCCACTCGGTAGGATTTTTTCAAACTTAGGCGAGTGCTGGACTGCAGCTAAGCCCCCGAGTGGGAGGATTGCTCTCCACTCGGTAGGATTTTTTCAAACTTAGGCGAGTGCTGGACTGCAGCTAAGCCCCCGAGTGGGAGGATTGCTCTCCACTCGGTAGGATTTTTTCCAACTTAGGCGAGTGCTAGACTGCAGCTAAGCCCCCGAGTGGGAGAACTTAGGCGAGTACTGGACTGCAGCTAAGCCCTCGAGTGGGAGGATTGCTCTCCACTTGGTAGGATTTTTTCAAACTTAGGCAAGTGCTGGACTGCAGCTAAGCCCCCGAGTGGGAGAACTGCGAGTGCCGGACCGCAGCTAAGTCTCTAAGTGAGAGAACTTAGGCGAGCACTAGACTGCAGCTAAGCCCCCGAGTGGGAGGATTTCTCTCCACTCGGTAGGATTTTTTCAAACTTAGGCGAGTGCTGGACTGCAGCTAAGCCCCCGAGTGGGAGAACTTAGGCGAGTACTAGACTGCAGCTAAGCCCCCGAGTGGGAGGATTGCTCTCCACTCGGTAGGATTTTTTCAAACTTAGGCGAGTGCTGGACTGCAGCTAAGCCCCCGAGTGGGAGAACTTAGGCGAGTACTGGACTGCAGCTAAGCCCCCAAGTGGGAGGATTGCTCTCCACTCGGTAGGGTTTTTTCAAACTTAGGCGAGTGCCGGACTGCACCTAAGTCTCTAAGTGGGAGAACTTAGGCGAGTACTGGACTGCAGCTAAGCCCCCGAGTGGGAGGATTGCTCTCCACTCGGTAGGATTTTTTTCAAACTTAGGCGAAACGGATTCGCAGCTAAGCCCCCGAGTGGGAGGCTGGCTCGCCACTCGGTAGGAAACTGTTTTTACAAACTTAGGCGAAGCGGATTCGCAGCTAAGACACCCACTGGGGGATTTCTTACGCAAACAAAAACAATAATAATCACTGGGAAAATTATAACGCTCTTGTCTTTGATAAATAAACTACAGGAGTTTTTCTTATTACATCTCATCCGAGTGAGAATTCAAGTATAAAGGGGCGAAGTAGCTCCGCATTCCAGGCTCGTGGCTCATCAATCTGGCGATCGACATTGTAGAGGTGGTATGCTCCATTGTGGAGGACTCTGGTGACTATGAAGGGGCCTTCCCAAGTAGGAGCGAGCTTGTGTGGTTTCTGCTGATCCACTCGGAGGACTAAGTCTCCTTCTTGGAAGGCTCGGCTCTTCACGTTTCTGGCATGGAATCGACGCAAGTCTTGTTGATAGATGGTCGATCAAATCAAGGCCATTTCCCTTTCTTCTTCTAGGAGGTCGACTGTGTCCTGCCGGGCTTGTTCTGCTTCATCTTCTGAGTAGAGCTCGACTCTGGGAGCATTGTGAAGCAGGTCACTCGGTAAGACTGCCTCGGCCCCGTAGACCAGAAAGAATGGGGTTCTTCCGGTCGATCGATTCGGGGTTGTCCTCAATCCCCAAAGGACTGATGGAAGCTCGTCGACCCATGCGCCTGCTGCATGCTTGAGATCGCGCATCAATCGGGGTTTTAGTCCTTTGAGAATTAGGCCATTTGCCCTTTCTACTTGCCCATTCGACTGGGGGTGAGCGACCGAAGCATAGTCGACCCGAGTGCCCTGAGAGGCGCAAAAGGCCCTGAATTTGTCGGAATGAAGTTTGACCCATTGTCGATGATGATGCTGTGTGGAACTCCATATCTGAATATCAACTCTCTGATGAAACTGATAGCGGTGCAAGCATCAAGATTCTTGATAGGCTTGGCTTCAATCCATTTGGTGAACTTGTCGACTGCTACCAGCACATGAGTGAAGCCGCTCCTACCTGTTCTCAGTGGTCCAACCATGTCCAACCCCCAAACAGCAATAGGCCAGACGAGTGGAATGGTTTTCAGGGTTGACGCGGGCTTGTGTGGCATATTGGAGTAATACTGACATCCTTCACATTTGTCGACTATCTCTTTGGCCATCTCATTGGCTCTTGGCCAGTAGAACCCCGCTCGGTATGCTTTAGCCACAATGGTCCAAGAGGACGCATGATGACCACAGGTCCCCGAGTGGATATCGTTAAGGATCATCTAACCTTCTTCTGGTGTAATACACTTCTGGCCGACCCCAGTCGCGCTTTCTCTATATAACTATCCCTTTATGACTGTAAAGGCCTTGGATCGACGGATGATCTGTCAAGCCTCTTCTTCGTCTTCTGGGAGTTCTTTCCTTAGGATGTACGCGATGTACGGTTCTGTCCAGACGGGAGTGATAACCAAGACTTCCATGATCAGGTCGACCACAGCTGGAACTTCAACTTCAATCGGATCCGTGGCACTTTTTGGCTGCGGGGCCTCTTCAGTGAAGGGATCCTCCTGGACTGATGGTGTGTGGATGTGTTCCAAAAACACATTGCTGGGAATGGCTTCTCTTTTGGAACCTATTTTTGCCAGATCATCAGCTGCTTGATTCTTCAGTCGGGGTATGTGATGAAGCTCTAACCCCTCGAATTTCTTCTCCAGCTTTCTCACTGCATTGCAATAACCAGTCATGGCTGGACTTCTGACGTCCCATTCCTTCATCACTTGATTGACCACCAAATTTGAGTCGCCATAGACCATGAGGCGACGGACGCCGAGTGAAATGGCCATGCGCAACCCATATAAAAGTGCTTTGTATTCTGCCTCGTTGTTAGAGGAATCAAAGTGGATTTGAAGAACATATCTGAGTTTATCTCCTCCGGGGGAGACCAACACCACTCCGGCTTTGGAACCATTTAGCATCTTGGAACCGTCAAAGAACATGGTCCAATGCTCCGAGTGAACCCGAGTCGGCAGTTGCTGTTTAATCCACTCGGCGACGAAATCCGCGATTGCCTGGGACTTGATAGCTTTCTTTGCCTCAAACTTGATATCTAGAGGAAGGAGTTCAATCGCCCATTTTGCCACTCGACCAGTTGCGTCCCTGTTATGCAAGATCTCTGACAATGGAGCGTCGCTAATGACTGTAATGGAATGATCAGAGAAGTAGTGGGCAACTTTCTTTGTGGTCATATAAATCCCATATACGAGCTTCTGATAATGAGGATATCTTTGCTTCGATGGGGTCAAGGCTTCAGAAATATAATACACTGGGCGCTGAACTTTGAAGGTTCTCCCTTCTTCTTCCCACTCGACCGTAAGTACCGTACTGACGACTTGTCCTGTGGCTGCAATGTAAAGCAGCAAAGGCTCCTTGCTGATTGGGGCAGCAAGCACCGGCTGGGTGGAGAGCAGAGCTTTGAGCTCTGCGAACGCTGCGTCAGCTTCAGGAGTCCACTCGAACTTGTCAGACTTCTTCATCAATCGGTAAAGAGGTAATGCCTTTTCACCGAGACGAGATATGAATCGACTTAGGGCGGCCAAGCAACCAATAAGCTTCTGAACATCATGCACTCGCACAGGACTTTTCATTCGGAGTATAGTACCGACTTTTTCTGGATTGGCGTCGATTCCCCATTCGGAAACGAGAAAACCGAGTAACTTTCCGCCAGGAACCCCGAATGTGCATTTTGATGGATTAAGCTTGATATCAAACCTTTTGAGGTTGGCAAAGGTTTCAGCAAGGTCAGTCAGCAGGTCGGAACCCTTCCGTGACTTGACCACAATATCATCCATGTACGCCTCCACATTCCGACTAATTTGGGTGAGCAAACACTTCTGAATCATCCTCATGAATGTGGCTCCGGCATTCTTGAGGCCGAATGGCATGGTAACATAACAGAAGCACCCGAATGGAGTGATGAAAGCTGTTTTGATCTCGTCAGGTCCATACAGACGGATCTGATGGTACCCGGAATAGGTGTCTAAAAAAGACAGTCGCTCACATCCCGCAGTCAAGTCGACTATCTGGTCGATGCGGGGGAGAGGAAAATGGTCTTTCGGGCAGGCCCGATTGATATGTTTAAAGTCAATGCACATGCGAAGTGACTTGTCCTTCTTGGGGACCATGACAACATTGGCGAGCCACTCGGAGTGGTAGATTTCTCGGATGAACTCTGCCGCTAAGAGCCGAGCTACCTCTTCGCCAATGGCCTTTCTCTTCTGGACGGCGGACCGTCGGAGATGTTCCTTGACAGGTTTTATTTTTGAGTCGACTCTCAGTCGGTGCTCCGCCAGTTCCCTGGGAACACCCGGCATGTCAGAGGGCTTCCATGCGAAAATGTCCCAGTTCTCACGGAGGAACTGGATGAGCGCTTCTTCCTATTTGGAGTCGAGTGTTGTCGAGATATGAGTTGGAGCAGCGCTGGGGTCGGTCGGGTGGATATGAGCTGTCTTTGTATCACCAGTCGACTGAAAAGCTGACTCCGTAGCGGGCTTCTTGGCTTGCAACAAATCACTCGGGTCTGTAGTCTTCTGGTATTCTTGCAACTCCACCACTGCCATCTGAGTGTCGGCGATCTTCGAACCTTTCTGAAAACATTCTTCTGCTTTCTTCTGATTGCCCGTAATAGTGATCACACCTTTGGGGCCAGGCATCTTCAATTTGAGATACACGTAACACGGTCGGGCCATGAAGCGTGCATAAGCCGGCCTGCCCAAAATAGCGTGGTAGGCACTCTGGAAGTCTACAACTTCAAATGTCAACTTCTCTTTGCGGTAATTCTTGGAATCACCGAAAACCACATCAAGAGCAATCTGGCCGAGTGATTCAGCCTTCTTCCCAGGAATGACTCCATGGAAACTCATGTTGCTGGCACTGAGTCTGGACATCAGAATGCCCATCCCTTTCAACGTATCAGCATACAATATGTTCAAACCACTGCCACCATCCATCAAGACTTTGGTCAGTCGAGTGCCTTCAACCACTGGGTCGACCACCAGAGCTTGCCTCCCAGGGGTGGCAATATGCGTTGGGTGATCGGACTGGTCGAACGTGATGGCAGTCTGGGACCATTTCAAATAACTTGGTGTCGCCGGAGCAACCATATTCACCTCTCGGTTGATGACTTTCAGTCGACTTTTTCTCTCAACATCAGGAAAAATCATCAAGGTGGAATTGACTTGAGGGTAACCGTCGTCACTGTCCTCTTTATCCTCGACCTTGTCCGACTCCTTTTCCTTACCTTTGGGCTACTTACCCTGGAACTGCTGGATCAAGAGTCGACACTGTCGAGTGGTATGTTTTGGGTAAATGAAATTACCCTCTTCATCTTTCTTTGTGTGGACGAGACATGGCAAGTCCAACACATCATTTTCGTCCTGGTCTTTAACCTTTTTGGGGTTCCAAGGCCCTTTAGGTTTCCCTTTAAACTTTCCTTGGGTTAAAGCCAAGGCTTCCCCGGGAGCCGCTGACTCGGCTTTTCGCTTCTGTTTCCGATTGGAATTGCCTCCGGGTTCTTGAGCGACTGACTTGAGTTTACCACTCCTGAGTCGATCCTCATCTTCGCCATTAGCATACTTGGTGGCAATCTCCATCATCCGATTCAGGGACATATCCCCAGTTCGCCCGAATTTCAAATTCAGTTCTCTATACTTGACGCCTTCCTTGAAGGCACAAAGTGCTTGGTGGTTAGGCACATTCTCCATCGAGTGATGTAACGTGATCCACCTCTGGATGTAATCCCTCAAAGTTTCATTCGGCTTCTGTACACAAGACCGCAGTTCCGTCAGCCCTGTCGGTCGCTTGCACGTGCCTTCAAATGTGGTGACGAACACTCGGGAGAGATCCTCCCAAGTGTAAATGCTGCTAGGTGCTAACTAATTCAGCCACGCTCTGGCCGAGCCCTCCAACATGAGAGGCAGGTGCTTCATAGCCACTTCATCATTGCCGCCGCCGATCTGGACGGCCACTCGGTAATCCTCAAGCCAAGTATCGGGCTTGGACTCGCTAGTGAACTTACTGACTCCAGTCGCCAACCTGAAGTTGGGAGGAATCACAGCGGCCCTGATGGCTCTACTAAAGCACTCTGGCCCCGAAACATGTACTCTGCTGCTGGTAGGTGCATCTTTGTCGTGACCTTCTCGGTGAGCCCTGTTCCTGTCGACCAAACCCTGGACGAGAATGGATCTCGCGTCAAAGCCTGGCCCTCTGGGGTCGACTGGAATCCTTCGCCCACCACTATGAGGGCGCATGTCATCCTGCTGGCGAGGCACATACGACCCGTTCCTCGGGGGAGGCGTGGGCACTCGACGTCGACCGTCACGATCGACTCGGTGATCATACTGCTCATGGTTCCCATACTGGTCACGTCGGTCTCCATGTCCCTCACGCCTCGGGGGCGATCTTGGGCTGTGAGCCGACTAGACTGTGTCTGCGGCAACGGATCTGCTGTGAATCCTGTTCTGCGACTGAGAAACAGCGGAATTATGATCTCCTGCTGCGCGGAGTAATGCTCTGATCTGCAGCAAGCCTCTGCCAGCCTCCGACTGGGAAGGCTGAATCGACTCCGCTATACGGGCCGCAGCTGCTAAATTCTGAATCAGAGTTCGATATACCTGCAGGGGCGGGAAGAGCTGACGTCGACTGGATTCGGGAACCCATTGTCGCGCACGTTCGTCGAGTGCTCGCTGGAGGTTTTCCAGTCAAGTGCGCTCGGCCAAGTTTGCCAAGCGTGCGTCCTCCAAGGCGCGAGCCTCGGGGGTTTCTCCAACGATAGGAGTGTGCAGTGCATCCATGTTCCGGCGGCGAAGTTCTTCTCTCTGCAGCGACGTGAGAGGCTCGGGAAGATACTCCTCATGGAGACGCGACGGGTCGCCTCCACCTGTGACTCCGTCGGTGCGGGGAAATCGGGAGGACTGGGTGGTCCATCGACCATCAGAACCTCCGCCGCCGGATCGCTGCTGTCGCACTCGGATGCGGTCTCTGCGGAGCCAGTCGAACAGGCCGTAGAGGGATTCGTCGGGCTTGATTGACGCGACTTGAGGTATGGCCGACTGACGTGCCACCGTGTGCCTCACCCACCGCTGAAGTCTCGATCGACCGGAGCGCTTGCGCCGGCAGGAAATGGGGAGGGAGGACAACACAGGAGCCAACCGGTAGGGGGTTGACGGTTGCCGCAGGAGAACACCGCGGACCCACGCACTAAAGTGCGTTGCCCCGCGAGCAGGGAGTGCGTCCACGTCGAGCGGAGCCTCCTAGAGCCAAGCAGAGTCGTCGACGATGAATGTGAGCACGCCGAGACGGATCTCGCGGCCCTCCAGCCACTTCTCCAGTGCGTCATCGTCGACCTCCTCTGGGTGGATCCGAGTGGAGTCTTCACGACCCGAATACATCCACATCGGATGGTCTCGAGCTTGAAGAGGCTGGATGCGTCGCTGAAGGAAGACCTCCAAGAGATCCATACCAGTGACCCCGTCACGAATGAGCTGGACCACTCGATTGACCAACAGCTTCACGTGCGCCTTCTCCTCCGGGAGCACCTTCAAAGGGGAGGGTTTCTCCACTCGGTCCATGGTAAAGGGAGGGAGGCCAGTCGATTGCCCTGGCGTCGACTGGTCTTTACAGTAAAACCAGGTCGACTGCCATCCGCGAACCGAGTCAGGAAGAATCATGGCCAAAAAGGAGCTTTTCCCTCTCGTCTGGATGCCAAGGCCCCCACACATCTGGATCACTTGGGTCCTCTCATCACTCGGATTAGCCTTTTTCACAGTCTGGGAGCGACAAGTGAAAATATGCTTGAAAAGACCCCGGTGAGGCCAGCAACCCAGGAAATTCTCACACAAAGAAATGAAAGCGGCAAGATAAATGATCGAGTTGGGGGTAAAATGGTGGAGTTGTGCCCCAAAGAAGTTCAGAAACCCTCGAAAGAAAGGGTGAGGAGGCAAGGAAAATCCACGGTCAACGTGGGTGGCAAGAAGAACACGCTCACCCTCCCGAGGTTGCGGCTCAGATTCCTTCCCCGGAAGCCGCGCCGAGTCATAGGGGATCAGCCCCCCTTCGGCCAGGTCGTCGAGGTCTTCTTGGGTGATCCTCGAGTGGATCCACTCGCCCTGGATCCATCCCCTCGGCAGGCCGGTCCGCGAGGAAGATCCGCCCTGGCTGGTCGCCTTCCCCTTTGACCTCGCCGTCGCCTTCTTTGCCCGCTCCAAAGCCGCCGTCTTCTCCTTCACCATTGTCGTCGGCAAGACGCGTACGGAGCGGTGATGCTGGGGCGAGAGCGAGCGCAGCGGAGGGGCGTGAAGAGGAGAAGAGGAAATGGGAACGCACTGTTCGGGAGACCCCGGTCCAACGCCTTATATGAGGCCGCTTTCGAGTGGATGACGGGTAGGCCCAGGTGGCTCTGTCAAATCCCGTAACGATCGCGCGCGCGGTACGTGGCGAAAAAGGCGGCGCGGGGATCGAGGCGTCTCCGCTCTATCCCATTCGATTACTGCGGCCTCCCCCGTCCTGCGCGCTTCCCAAAATTCGGATCCCATGAAATCTGCGGGCAGCAAACAAACTTGTCAGACTAAAAGATCTCCTCCGCACCATCACTCGGAGCTTTACAAGTGAAGAAACTCACTCGACGAAGAATTAAGAATGGATCAAGGCGACTGAAAAGGAAGTTGCTGTCATCACTCAGGTCCATTGATCCGGAACAAGATATGCTCACGGCATGAAAAACGAGTCGGAGAGGTTCTCAACTCCTTCCCCACTCAAACCTCAATCCATTCGGGGGCTAATGATGAAGCTATGTACCTAGGGTAGGGTCATGGACCTGTCCTAACTGCCCTACCCAAGGACATCTCTAGAAGAAACCACCTTTCAATCAACTTGGAGGTGTTCCACTCGACAGACTCGAAGACGCTCGACCAAGAAGCAATCACTCGACCAAGATCCAACCACTCGACGGCCAGGAGACCTGAAGTCACTCCGCACGCTAACGGTCGGTCATTAAGTAGCTTTTATGGTCATCATAGCACTTTATTACTAGCGTTACCAGTAACGCCCTGCCTTAATGTACATTGAACCCTTTGTAACATGGGCTGGCCGGGGTCCTGGCGCACTCTATATAAGCCACCCCCCCTCCTCCGAGACAGGGGTTCGCACCTCTGTCACTCATACTCATATAATCCAGTCGACCGCCTCCGGGCTCCGAGACGTAGGGCTATTACTTCCTCCGAGAAGGGCCTGAACTCGTAAACCTTGTGTGCTTACAACTTCTCCATAGCTAAGATCTTGCCTCTCCATACTTACCCCCCTACACTACGGTCAGACTTAGAACCACGACACCGAGTGAACCGCATGTTGTATATCGCACACACCTTGATCTGGCTGACCGTTTCTTTTGTGTTGCCTAATCACAAACAATTCATCCAAGTGAACTGTATGTTCTACATCGCACACACCTTCATCTGGCTGCCCGTTTCTTTTGTGTTGCCTAATCACAAACAGTTCATCCAAGTGAACCATATGTTGTATATCGCAAACGCCTTCATCTGGCTGCCCATTTCTTTTGTTCCTCCTCATCGCAAACAATTAATTGAACTGAACCGTATGCCCTACATCGCACACGCAACTAAAATCTGAACCGTGTTTGATGCATCCGTCATCGCAAACGTTTGCACCTTTTTGACGGGTTTTTTACACCACCGTTTGCGATTATTGCATCGCACACAATTTCGTCGAAGGGTCTCTGATCGTAGTGTCGCCTTAGCAGCATCATGTATTAGTGACTCTCCACATAAGCAAATTTCTTCTCATCAATAGTAGTGGGAGCAAACTCAACAAAATAACTATCATGAGAGTGAAAGTTAAAATCATGATGACAAGTTTCATGGTTATCATTATTCTTTATAGCATACATGTCATCACCATAATCATCATAGATAGCAACTTTGTTATCATAGTCAATTGAAGCCTCATCCAAAATGGTGGATTCATCATTAAATAAAGTCATCACCTCTCTGAATCCACTTTCATCATTATAATCATCATAAATAGGAGGCATGCAATAATTATAACAAATTTGCACATCAAATCTTGGGGGACTAAAAATATCATCTTCATCAAACATAGCATCCCCAAGCTTATGGCTTTGCATATCATTGGCATCCTGGATATTCAAAGAATTCATACTAACAACATTGCAACCATGCTCATCATTTATACCAAGAATTCTATTGAATTCTTCTTCTATCAATTGACCAAAATTTTCCTTTCCATCATTTTCATGAAATACATTATAAAGATGAATAATATGATGCAACCTTAATTCCATTTTTTGTGGTTTTCTTTTATAAACCAAACTAGTGATAAAACAAGAAACTAAAAGTTTTGATTGCAAGATCTAAAGATATACCTTCAAGCACTCGCCTCCCCAGCAACGATGTCAGAAAAGAGCTTGATGTCTACTACACAACTTGTTCTTGTAGACTCGTGTTGGGCCTCCAAGCGTAGAGTCTTGTAGGACAGTAGCAATTTTCCCTCAAGTGGATGACCTAAGGTTTATCAATCTGTGGGAGGCATAGGATGAAGATGGTCTCTCTCAAACAACCCTACAACCAAATAACAAAGAGTCTCTTGTGTCCCCAACACACCAAATACAATGGAAGGTTTTATAGGTGCAATAGTTCGGCGAAGACATGGTGATAATAGTGTAGTAATGATAGTAGATATTGATTTTTGTAATAAGAACAATAAAAAACAGCAAGGTAGCAATTGATCAAACGGAGCACAAACGGTATTGCAATGCTTGAAAATGAGGCCTAGGGTCCGTACTTTCGCTAGTGCAATCTCTCAAAAATGCTACTCCCTCCATTTTTATATACAAGGCTGTCGATTGCGGGTTCCGGCTAACCCTTGAGGTCCGACCTCTGGGGTGCACTCGAAGAACACTCTCTCCCTAGTTCGCTCGCTCAACGATCTCACGACCTAGCTCGACGAACCCAAGGAATAAGAGACACAAGGGTTTGTACTGGTTCGGGCCACCTTGCAATGTAATACCCTACTCCAGTGTGGTGTTGGTGGATTGCCTCACGGGCTAAAGATGAACTAGTACAATGGATGAACAGCCTCAGGAGGAGAGGTGTTCTTGAGCTCGGCGAGCTGGTGGATGTGAGATGGAATGGATCTGATCCAGGATCAGTCGATCCCTCCCTATGGCGGTGGCTAGTCCTATTTATAGAGGCCCTGGTCCTCTTCCCAAATGTTAGGTGGGAAGGGATCCCACAACAACCAATTTTGAAGGGAGACAACTAGTACAAGCTGTCCTGATAAAAGGTGGTCTTTGCCTGCCAAAGGCTCTGGTGGCGATGCTGTTGTGGGCTCCGTGGTGACCTCCGTCCTGCCGTCCTGCTGGTCTTGGTCTTGTTGCACCGATATGGAAACCTTTGCTTGATGCCTCGGGACTCCTCGCCCGTGACTGCCTCTTTAGCACGAAATAGGAAACTAGTACACTGCGCCCGCTGGCGCCCGCCTGGCCTTGGTTGTCATGGCTCACGTCACGTGAACCTCGCGAGGTGCCCCTTGCATAGAGATCTCCGCTCCTCGGGAGCCATCCTAGTGAGGCTGCTCCCGGGGAGGTCTTAGTGTCGTCCCCCTCGCGAGGCTTGGCCCCTCGCGAGGGCCTTGAGTGGTTGCTGCTGAAGATGGGTTGTACCAGGCTGTTGGTGGAGCCACGCACAAGCCCGCGGGCAAGCAAGTCTGGGCACCCCCGGTCCCAGAACACCGACAGTAGCCCCCGGGCCCAAGGCGCGCTTGAGCTTGGCTTTGAGGCGAAGCCAAAGGACAAGTGCGGAGCACCGCGGGCCCCAACCGCATGCAGCCTTGATTGACGTGTGGCAATTGGTGGAACATGGGTGCCTCCATGCTATTCTTCAAGGTCTTCGACGAGGAAGGCTGACGCCTAGAGTGCTGATAACCCACAAGAACAGGGGATTGTAACAGTTTTCGAGGGTAGAGTATTCAACCCAAATTTATTGATTTGACATAAGGGGAGCCAAAGAATATTCTCAAGTATTAGCAGCTGAGTTATCAATTCAACCACACCTGTAAACTTAATATCTGCAGCAAAGTGTTTAGTACCAAAGTAATATGATAGTAGTGGTAATGGTGGTAAAACGTAACGGTAGCAAAAGTAATATTTTGGGTGTTTTGTAGTGATGATAACAATAGCAACGGAAAAGTAAATAAGCGTAGAACAATATATGGAAAGCTCGTAGGCAATGGATCGGTGATAGAGAATTATGCCGGATGCGGTTCATCATGTAACAGTCATAACATACGGTGACACAAAACTAACTCCAATTCATCAATGTAATGTAGGCATGTATTCCGAATATAGTCATACGTGCTTATGGAAAAGAACTTGCATGACATCTTTTGTCCTACCCTCCCGTGGCAGCGGGGTCCTATTGGAAACTAAGGGATATTAAGGCATCCTTTTAATAGAGTACCGTACCAAAGCATTAACACATAGTGAATACATGAACTCCTCAAACTACGGTCATCACCGGGAGTGGTCTCGACTATTGTCACTTTGGGGTTGCCGGATCATAACACATAGTAGGTGACTATAGACTTGCAAGATAGGATCAAGAACTCTCATATATTGATGAAAACATAATAGGTTCAGATCTGAAATCATGGCATTCGGGCCCTAGTGACAAGCATTAAGCATAGCAAAGTCATAGCAACATCAATCTCAGAACATAGTGGATACTAGGGATCAAACCCTAACAAAACTAACTCGGTTACATGATAAATCTCATCCAACCCATCACCGTCCAGCAAGCCTACGATGGAATTACTCACACACGGCGGTGAGCATCATGAAATTGGTGATGGAGGATGGTTGATGATGACGATGGCAACGGATTCCCCTCTACGGAGCCCCGAACGGACTCCAGATCAGCCCTCCCGAGAGAGTTTAGGGCTTCGGAGTGGCTCCGTATCATAAAACGCGATGAATCCTTCTCCTTGGTTTTTTTCTCCCCGAAAGTGAATATATGGAGTCAAGGTTGAGGTCAGTGGAGTGTCAGGGGGCCCACGAGGCAGGGGGCGCGCCCCCCACCCTCGTGGACAGGTGGAGGCCCCCTGACGTGGATCTTCCTTCTAGTATTTTTTATATATTCCAAAATAATTCTCCATTGATTTTCAGGTCATTCCGAGAACGTTTATTTCTGCACAAAAATAACACCATGGCAATTCTGCTGAAAACAGCGTTAGTCCGGGTTAGTTCCATTCAAATCATGCAAGTTAGAGTCCAAAACAAGAGCAAAAGTGTTTGGAAAAGTAGATACGATGGAGACGTATCAACTCCCCCAAGCTTAAACCTTTGCTTGTCCTCAAGCAATTCAGTTGATAAACTGAAAGTGATAAAGAAAAACTTTTACAAAATCTATTTGCTCTTGTTGTTATAAATATGTAAAGCCAGCATTCAAGTTTTCAGAAAAGATTATGAACTAACCATATTCATAATAACATTTAGGTCTCATGCTTACTCGTATCAATGACACAATCAACTAGCAAGCAATAATAATAAATCTCGGATGACAACACTTTCTCAAAACAATCATGATATGATATAATAGGATGGTATCTCGCTAGCCCTTTCTGAGACCGCAAAACATAAATGCAGATCACCTTTAAAGATCAAGGACTGACTAGACATTGTAATTCATGGATAAACTGAAAGTGATAAAGAAAAACTTTTACAAAATCTATTTGCTCTTGTTGTTATAAATATGTAAAGCCAGCATTCAAGTTTTCAGAAAAGATTATGAACTAACCATATTCATAATAACATTTAGGTCTCATGCTTACTCGTATCAATGACATAATCAACTAGCAAGCAATAATAATAAATCTCGGATGACAACACTTTCTCAAAACAATCATGATATGATATAATAGGATGGTATCTCGCTAGCCCTTTCTGAGACCGCAAAACATAAATGCAGATCACCTTTAAAGATCAAGGACTGACTAGACATTGTAATTCATGGTAAAAGTCCAGTCAAGTCATAATTAATGTAAACTAACAGTAATGAATGCAAATGACAGCGGTGCTCTCCAACTGGTGCTTTTTAATAAGAGGGTGATGACTCAACATAAAAGTAAATGGATAGGCCCTTTGCAGAGGGAAGCAGGGATTTGTAGAGGTGCCAGAGCTCGGTTTTGAAATAGATATGAATAATATTTTGAGCGGTATACTTTCATTGTCAACATAACAACCAAGAGATGGCGATATCTTCCATGCTACACACATTATAGGCGGTTCCCAAACAGAATGGTAAAGTTTATACTCCCCATCCACCAACAAGCATCAATCCATGGCTTGCTCGAAACAACGAGTGCCTCCAACTATCAACAGTCCTGGGGGAGTTTTGTTTGCAATTATTTTGATTTGATTTGCATAAAGCATGGGACTGGGCATCCCGGTGACCAGCCATTTTCTCATGAGTGAGGAGCGAAGTCCACTCCTCTTGAGAATAACCTGCCTAACATGGAAGATACGGACAGCCCTAGTTGATACATGAGCTATTCGAGCATACAAAACAGAATGCTTATTTTAAGGTTTAGAGTTTGGCACATACAAATTTACTTGGAACGGCAGGTAGATACCGTATATAGGTAGGTATGGTGGACTCATATGGAATAACTTTGGGGTTTATGGAGTTGGATGCACAAGCAGTATTCCCGCTTAGTACAAGTGAAGGCTAGAAAAAGACTGGGAAGCGACCAGCTAGAGAGCGACAACAGTCATGAACATGCATTAAAATTAATCAACGCCGAATGCAAGCATGAGTAGGATGTAATGCACCATGAACATAAATATCGTAGAGGCTATGTTGATTTTGTTTCAACTACATGCGTGAACATGTGCCAAGTTAAGCCACTCGAATCGTTCAAAAGAGGATACCACCCTATCATACCACATTACAACCATTTTAATAGCATGTTGACATGCAAGGTAAACCATTATAAGCTCCTAGCTAATTAAGCATGGCATAAGAAACTATAATCTCTAATCATCATTGCAAACATGTTTATTCATAATAGGCTGAATCAGGAACGATGAACTAATCATATTTACAAAAACAAGAGAGGTCGAGTTCATACCAGCTTTTCTCATCTCAATAAGTTCATCATATAGTCATCATTATTGCATTTCACTTGCACGACCGAATAGTGTGGATAACAATAATAGTGCATGTGCACTAGACTAAGCTGGAATCTGCAGGCATTCAATTCAAGAGAGAAGACAAGGTAATATGGGCTCTTTATCAGATCAACAATAATGCATATAAGAGCCACTTTAACATTTTAATCATGGTCTTCTCCTCTCGACCCCCAAAGAACAAGAAAAGAAATAAAACTATTTACACGGGAAAGCTCCCAACAAGCAAAAGAAGAACGAGAAATATTTTTGGGTTTTCTTTTTACTTATTACTACTACAGCATGAAAAGTAAACTAACTAAAAGCTACGGCTAATTTTTTTGTTTTTTATTAAGGTTTATTAAACACACAAGAAGAAAGCATAAAAAAGTAAATAAACTAGCATGGATGATACAATGAAAAAGTATGAGCACCGACACCTAGCATGAGTGTGTGAACATAAATGTAATGTTGGTGAGAAATACGTACTCCCCCAAGCTTAGGCTTTTGGCCTAAGTTGGTCTTTGGCCACGGCTGGCCTGGCGGATATCCAAAGTTGTAGCTAGGGTCGTACTGAGATGCGGCAGCTATTGCCTCATGAGGTGCCACTTGGAGACGGGCCGTCTCCATCCTCCTCTTATACTCGTCCGCCTCCTCCCTGGTTATAACATATCTCCCTTTTGCCTGAGAGTCAAAGAAAGCAGGAGCAGGGAGAGCGACGTGATAGTTGCGTCGTCTGTCAAAGATTAGTCGGTACTGGAGGAACTGATCGTTCCTCTCAACAAACTGATGACAAACCATGGCCTCATAATCTAAATAAATAGGAGGCAACTCAATATCATACCCACGTATGGGTATATCAAGAAAATAGCTAGATGGGTTGCATAAATTCCACCGAAGAAATCTCCATTAAATCTATTATTATGCAACCTACATGCAACGATAGCCCCCAAGTTGTATTGTTTGTCTCCTAAAACAGCGCCTCTGAGAACGCTAAGATCAGGCACACACATGTGACATGCTTCATCTTGACCATTAATGCATCTACCTATGAAGAGAGAAAAATAATGTATAGCACGAAAATGAATGCTCCCTATGGTAGCTTGTGTTATATCTCTAGATTCCCCCACAGTTATACTAGCAAGAAAATCTCTAAACTCAGATTTGCGAGGTTATTAGGACTACCCCATTGTGGAAGTTTGCAAGCAGTGTTAAAATCCTCTAAGCCCATAGTATAAGAATTTTCATAAAGATCAAACAGGACAGTTTGAGAATTGCGTGATGATGAAAATTCAAACCTTCTCACAAAGGAATCAGTGAGATAGTGGTACTGGCGGCACTTATCCGCCTCGAAGCTCTCAAGATCAGCATTACGCACGTATGCGTTAAATTTTTCCTCGGTTCCTGCTCGATCCATAAAGTCCTCTGAAGGCCATTCACAAGCCCGCACTTGAGCTTCCCTCGGTGGTTCATCGTCGGCATCGCGTATTGCGAGCCTGGGTCCTTGCTTCCTTGAAAGACCACCTTGGTATATTTTCCTAAACATATTTCTTCCTCTGAAAAATTTCTGAAATTTTAGTAACTTCAAAACAAAGTGAACCAAACTCAACAAAATTGATAGCAACTACTCCTACAAGTGCCTAGAGGCAATATCATGCATCAAAACTACTTTTGATCATATAAATTTGACATGCAAGCTCAAGAGCAGGGTCACCTAAGAAGCAAAAATATGCAATGAATAAATCACTAGAACAAAAACTAATTGGACCATTGGAGGAGTCACATACCAAGGAACAATCCCCCAAAACAGTTTTGTGAGAGGTGCTTTGAGCAAGGAGATCGAAAATGGTAGCAAAATGAGCTTGGACTCGGGTTTGAGCTGGTTAGTGATGTTTGTGGGAGGAAGAAGGAGTGTGTGGTAGCTGGAATAAGTGGAGGGGAGCCACCATGGGCCCATGAGGCAGGGGGCGCACCCAGGGGGTAGGGCGCGCCCTCCACTCTCGTGGCCAGGTGCTTGCTCCCCCTGCAGTGTTCTCAGTGCCAGATATTCTCAAATATTCTAGAAAAAATCATATTTAAATTTCAGGGCATTTGGAGAACTTTTATTTTCGGGGTATTTTTTATTGCGTGGATAATTCAGAAAACAGACAGAAATTACTATTTTTGCTTTATTTAATATAAATAACAGAAAGTAAAAAGAGGGTACAGAGAGTTGTGTTTTCTAAATTCATCCATCTCATGCTCATCAAAAGGGATCCACTAACAAGGTTGATCAGGTCTTGTTAACAAACTCATTCCGAATAACATGGAACCGGAGAATTTTTGAATAGCACTAGGTTACCTCAACGGGGATATGCACATCCCCAAAAATAAGAATATCATATTTCTTCTTGACAGCAGGAAGAGGAAATTCAAAACCTCCAAAAATAATCAATGAAAATTTTCCAATAGAGTTTATACTATGAACTTGAGGTTGTTTCCTCGGAAAGTGTACCGAATGCTCATTGCCATTAACATGAAAAGTGACATTGCCTTTGGTGCAATCAATAACAGCCCTTGTTGTATTCAAAAAGGGTCTTCCAAGAATAATAGACATACTATCGTCCTTGGGAATATCAAGAATAACAAAGTCTGTTAAAATAGTAACGTTTGCAACCACAACAGGCACATCCTCACAAATACCGACAGGTATAGCAGTTGATTTATCAGCCATTTGCAAAGATATTTTAGTAGGTGTCAACTTATTCAAATCAAGTCTACGATATAAAGAGAGGCATAACACTAACACCGGCTCCAAGATCACATAAAGCAGTTTTAACATAGTTTCTTTTAATGGAGCATGGTATAGTTGGTACTCCGGGATCTCCTAGTTTCTTTGGTATTCCACCCTTAAAAGTATAATTAGCAAGCATGGTGGAAATTTCAGCTTCCGGTATCGTTCTTTTATTTGTAACAATATATTTCATATATTTAGCATAAGGATTCATTTTGAGCATATCAGTCAAACGCATACGCAAGAAGATAGGTCTAATCATTTCAGCAAAGCACTCAAAATCCTCATCATCCTTTTTCTTGGATGGTTTAGGAGGAAGAGGCATGGGCTTCTGAACCCATGGTTCTCTTTCTTTACCGTGCTTCCTAGCAACAAAGTCTCTCTTATCATAACGTTGATTCTTTGATTGTGGGTTATCAAGATCAATAGCAGGTTCAATCTCTACATCATTATCATTGCTAGGTTGAGCATCAACATGAACATCATCATTAACATTATTACTAGGTTCATGTTCATTATCAGATTGTGTTTCAGCATCAGAAATAGAAATATCATTGGGATTCTCAGGTGTGTCAATAAAAGGTTCACTAGAAGCATGCAAAGTCCTATCATTTTTCTTTTTCTTCCTCTTAGAAGGACTAGGTGCATCAATATTATTTCTTTGAGAATCTTGCAAAATTCTCTTAGGATGGCCGTTAGGATACAAAGGTTCCTGAGTCATTTTACCACCTCTAGTCATAACTCTAACAGCATTATCATTTTTCTTACTATTTAATTCATTGAGCAAATCATTCTAAGATTTGAGTACTTGTTCTACTTGAGTGGTAACCATAGAAGCATGTTTACTAATAAGTTTAAGTTCACCTTTAACATTAGCCATATAATCACCCAAGTGTTCAAGCATATCGACATTGCATTTTAATTCTCTACCAAAATAAGAATTGAAGTTTTCTTGTTTAACCATAAAGTCGTCAAACTCATCCAAGCATGGGCTAGCAAACTTAGTAAATGGGATCTCAGCTTTATCATATCTATAGAGAGAATTTACCTTTACTATCTGTGTCGGGTTATCAAGACCATGTGTTTCTTCAATAGGAGATGGATTAAACCATGTATTTCTTCAACAAGAGGTAAATTAAGACCATGTATTTCTTCAATAGGAGGTAAATTCTTAACATCTTCAACTTTAATACCTTTTCCTTCATAGATTTCTTTGCCTCTTGCATATCTTCAGGACTGAGAAATAGAATACCCCTTTTCTTCGGAGTTGGCTTAGGAGTTGGCTCAGGAATTGGATCAGGAATTGGATTAGGAAGTGTCCAATTGTTTTCATTAGTCAACATATTATTCAATAAAATTTCAGCTTCATCTGGTGTTCTTTCCCTGAAAACACAACCAGCACAACTATCCAGGTGGTCTCTGGAAGCATCGGTTAGTCCATTATAAAAGATATCAAGTATTTCATTTTTCTTAAGAGGATGATCAGGCAAAGCATTATGTAATTGGAGAAGCCTCCCCCAAGCTTGTGGGGGACTCTCTTCTTCAATTTGCACAAAATTATATATTTCCCTTAAAGCAACTTGTTTCTTATGAGCGGGGAAATATTTAGCAGAGAAGTAATAAATCATATCCTGGGGACTACGCACACAACCAGGATCAAGAGAATTAAACCATGTCTTAGCACCAATGTCGATGTCAAAACCAGTGGATCTCGGGTAGGGGGTCCCGAACTGTGCGTCTAAGGCGGATGGTAACAGGAGGCAGGGGACACGATGTTTACCCAGGTTCCGGCCCTCTTGCTGGAGGTAATACCCTACGTCCTGCTTGATTGATCTTGATGATACGAGTATTACAAGAGTTGATCTACCACGAGATCGTAGAGGGTAAACCCTAGAAGCTAGCCTATGGTATGATTGTTGTTGTCCTACGGACTAAACCCTCCGGTTTATATAGACACCGGAGGGGGCTAGGATTACACAAAGTCAGTTACAAGGGAGGAGATCTACATATCCGTATTGCCAAGCTTGCCTTCCACGCCAAGGAGAGTCCCATCCGGACACAGGACAAAGTCTTCAATCTTGTATCTTCATAGTCCAACAGTCCGACCAAAGGATATAGTCCGGCTGTCCGGAGACCCCCTAATCCAGGACTCCCTCAATCACACTTTAATGAGAACGGAAATAATTTAAGAATATAATAATAGTGAGTTTTCTCATCATTAGTGAACAGGGTAGCTATATCATTTAATTTAGTAAGATGTGCCACAACAGTTTCAGATTCATAGCCATAGAAAGGATCAGATTCAACTAAAGTAATTATCTCAGGATCAACGGAGAAATCATAATCCTTATCAGTAACAAAGATAGGTGAAGTAGCATAAGCAGGATCATATTTCATTCTAGCATTCAAAGTTTTTTGTTTCAGCTTAGCTAATAGTTTCTTAAGATCACTCCTATCATTGCAAGCAAGAAAATCTCTAGCGGTTTCTTCATCCATAACATAGCCCTCAGGCACAATAGGTAATTCATATCTAGGGGAGAATCTTCATCATCACTTTCATCAATATTATCAGTTTCAATAATTTCATTCTCTCTAGCCCTAGCAAGTTGTTCATCGAGAAATTCACCAAGTGGCACAGTAGTATCAAGCATAGAAGTAGTTTCATCATAAGTGTCATGCATAGCAGAAGTGGCATCATCAATAACATGCGACATATCAGAATTAATAGCAGAAGCAAGTTTAGGTGTCGCAAGCTTACTCAAAACAGAAGGTGAATCAAGTGCAGAGCTAGATGGCAGTTCCTTACCTCCCCTCGTAGTTGAGGGATAAATCTTGGTTCTTGGATCTTTCAAGTTCTTCATAATGATAAGCAGATATAAATCCCCAGTGACTCAAAGAATAGAGCTATGCTCCCCGGCAACGGCACGCCAGAAAATAGTCTTGATAACCCACAAGTATAGGGGATCACAACAGTTTTCGAGGGTAGAGTATTCAAGCCAAATTTATTGATTCGACACAAGGGGAGCCAAAGAATATTCTCAAGTATTAGCAGCTGAGTTGTCAATTCAACCACACCTGGAAACTTAATATCTGCAGCAAAGTGTTTAGTAGCAAAGTAATATGATAGTAGTGGTAATGGTGGTAAAAGGTAACGGTAGAAAAACTAATATTTTTGGTGTTTTATAGTGATGATAAAAATAGCAACGGAAAAGTAAATAAGCGAAGAACAATATATGGAAAGCTCGTAGGCAATGGATCGGTGATAGAGAATTATGCCGGATGTGGTTCATCATGTAACAGTCATAACATACGATGACACAGAACTAGCTCCAATTCATCAATGTAATGTAGGCATGTATTCCGAATATAGTCATACGTGCTTATGGAAAAGAACTTGCATGACATCTTTTGTCCTACCCTCCCGTGGCAGTGGGGTCGTATTGGAAACTAAGGGATATTAAGGCCTCCTTTAATAGAGTACCGGACCAAAGCATTAACACATAGCGAATACATGAGCTCCTCAAACTACGGTCATCACCGGAAGTGGTCCCGACTATTGTCACTTCGGGGTTGCCGGATCATAACACATAGTAGGTGACTATAGACTTGCAAGATAGGATCAAGAACTCTCATATATTGATGAAAACATAATAGGTTCAAATCTAAAATCATGGCACTCAGGCCCTAGTGACAAGCATTAAGCATAGCAAAGTCATAGCAACATCAATCCCAGAACATAGTGGATACTAGGGATCAAACCCTAACAAAACTAACTCGATTACATGATAAATATCATCCAACCCATCACCGTCCAGCAAGCCTACGATGGAATTAATCACACACGGCGGTGAGCATCATGAAATTGGTGATGGGGGATGGTTGATGATGACGATGGCGACGGATTCCCCTCTCCGGAGCCCCGAACGGACTCTAGATCAGCCCTCCTGAGAGAGTTTAGGGCTTGGCGGCGGCTTCGTATCGTAAAACGCGATGAATCCTTCTCCCTGGTTTTTTTCTCCCCGAAAGTGAATATATGGAGTCAAGGTTGAGGTCGGTGGAGCGTCAGGGGGCCCACGAGGCAGGGGGCGCCCAGGGGGTAGGGCGCGCCCCCCACCCTCATGGACAGGTGGAGGCCCCCCTGACGTGGATCTTCCTTCTAGTATTTTTTATATATTCCAAAATAATTCTCCGTTGATTTTCAGGTCATTCCGAGAACTTTTATTTCTGCACAAAAATAACACCACGGCAATTCTGCTGAAAACAGCGTCAGTCCAGGTTAGTTCCATTCAAATCATGCAAGTTAGAGTCCAAAACAAGGGCAAAAGTGTTTGGAAAAGTAGATATGACGGAGACGTATCAAGTGCTGCCCTGGAGGGGTCGCCAGGACGGCGCAATGGCAGGCGCTGGGCCTGCCCTTGGCCCTGCCGACAGGTCCTCCAGCAGCAACGACGATGCCTGGGAGTCCAGTGATTCTCCTGAGCCTGACGAGACTCCGGAGACGAGCGATGACAGCTACGTGCCCCCGAGCTCTCACCGTGCCCGAAGCGCAGCAGCGGCGTCCGCTCGTCGTCGTCATTGATCTGGATGGGGTTGGCGTCGGCCCCTCGTGGCCCACTGTTGATGATGGCGTCGGTGGCGACATCTATAGATATGACTCCTGGAAAGCTCGTTTTTTTGGTTCCCGACAAGCAATCGAGGGGAACCCCGTGGGGTGTGTAAAGAATATGTGGTGCTTTTGCATCAGTGTTATCCTTATCATGAAATTTGCGATTGCATGTCTTGCTTTGGCATTGTCTCCCCTTTTCGTCCACGCGAGATTCAAAGGCCCGACTTCAGGAGAAGACGATCTCCATGGCCAAGCCGGCTTCGGAGGCGCCTGCTCCCAGCTTGCTTGCTGAGGCTCCGAAGGCACAGGAGCCCCTGGCCTCTTCTGTTGCCGCCGACCTGCAGGCCTTGGCGCCGATGCTGCCTCCTCCTCTTCCTATCACGCCGCTAGGCCATGATCCTTCTGCCTCGCGTGATGCTCTGGAGGAGGCTTTTTCCGCGCTGACCCAGTTTCAGGACGATCTTCAGGGCGCCGACCGTCGCTTGGCGTCAGGGCGCCTGGAGCTGATCTCGGGGTGGTCGCGGTCCGATGCATCCGTGAGGGCGGCGTGGGTCCAGGCGGTGGCAGCTCCTGAGGAGGGTAAGCGGGCTGTCAACCTGGCCGCAACCGCCCACGAGGTGGCGCTGAAGGATGCCGAGGACGCCAAGGAGCGCTGT
Source organism: Triticum urartu (assembly GCF_003073215.2). Lineage (NCBI taxonomy): Eukaryota > Viridiplantae > Streptophyta > Magnoliopsida > Poales > Poaceae > Triticum > Triticum urartu. Next base: position 490,789,771 of record NC_053028.1, on the reverse strand, counting down.
CGGGTGGCGGAAGCCGAGCTGGAGACCCTGCGCAATGAACGTGCTGCCGAAGCTCGTCAGCACAAGGCACGGGAGGAGAAGCTGAAGGCTCAAGAAGATGCGGTCACCGGCCGTGACACGAAGCTTGAGCAGCTGGTGCGGGCACAGGCCGCGGAGCGCTGCCGCCTGGAGGAGCTGGAGAAGAAGGTGGAGGCGGAGAAGGCCTAGCTGGAGGCCAAGGCGAAGGTTCTTGCTGAAAATCGTGTGGCCTTCAAATCCCTTGAGCTGAGGTCCCACGAGGCTTTGTAGGAGCTCTACGAGAAGGGCTTGGAGAAGCCATTGGTGACTGATGACGATGGCCCCGCACAGCTACTCCCTCAGCTCATCACGGTGCTCGAGGACGTCGTCAACGGGATCGGCCCCATGGTGTAGGGGGAAGCCCGCGCGCTCTCCTCATCAGCCGTGATGCGCGTCTTCAGCCACATTCATATTCGCGACCCCAGCATCGCCCTGCTTGAGCCCGTGGACGAGGAGCGCTGCGAGGCTGCTGCCGAAGCCGTGAAGGACCGGGTGGAGGCCCTGTTGGAGAAATTCCTCACCATCGACCCCGTGCCTCTGGCTAACGGTGCCGCCGACCCTCGACCACAGCCGACGGCACGGGCGACGGCAACGCTGCTGACGGGGAGGCGCTCCCTGACGACAGCGCCCAAGGCTGAAGAGGAGGCTTGCTGGTGGACGGTGGTGCTCCTTCCCATTTTTACTTTCCTGCGATATGCAACGTGCCTCATGGAGGCGTCAAAACTTGTGTTTGGTATTGGAAGAACAGTATGTCTTGTAATAATTTGTTAGGATTCCGCGATCTCCTTCCCATTTGCTTGATGTTCTACGTCGGCAGGGCCCAGCCTCGCGCATGCCTCAGCTGCCGTTGGGTTGTCCGGATCACCGGGACGAGACCAAGGGGTGAGGGGCGTCACCAGTTAGTCTCCTGAGTCATGATGCTCAGGAGTCCCCCTTGACACGCAAATAGCCTGCGGAAAGAAAATGCAAAAGTAGGTCTTAGTGTTCTGCATCGGAAGGGCCCGATCCCACACGTGCCTCAGCCGTCGTTGGGTCGTCCAGATCACCAGGACGAGACCAAGGGGTGAGGGGCTACGTGGCCAATTAGGCTCCTGAGTCGCGATGCTCAGGAGTCCCCCTTGACGTACAAATAAACCTCCATACCTGTCCTCGTTGAGGTCCCGCTCGAAAGAGGGGCGCGACTACCAGGTCCGGGGGACCTGGCATGGTGGCGTACGCCAGGCACGACCTGAGCGCAGCCCCCGTGCCCAGCCCCCTCGCGCGACTCTCCCGGGGGGAAGCGTTGCTACGAGGCTGGACACCGAGCCGGGTGGCTCCCTGAGGTTGATGCGGCCATGGGGCCGCCCTCAGTTGTTTATCACCAGCGCGGAGCATAATGCTTCCGCACTTGCATGGGCATAGCCGCTCCTCGACCGTGTCGATTGCCAGCGTGGAGCATGGTGCTTCCACTGGTGTGTGGGTGAGGGCTCCCTCTAAGTGGAGCCCCCGGGGCGTGTACAGCCCCGCCCTGACATGTGGCTTGCACGGCAGGGCCAGACAAGGTGTGTCTGGGCACTCGTGAGCTAGCACAGGACTCACGAGGCCCTACCTCAAGGCGAGTTGTACCTAACTTGAATCTTGACAGCTGTGGTGGACCTGCGAGATGGTTAGACAACCTGCGCCGAATGAATCTCCTGAGGCGATCACATGAGAAGGCCAAACACCAACGACCCCAGGAGGTGACGTGAACAGGGCTGGCCTGCCAGACAGAGCTCAGTCGTTGGGTTTATCGACGCTGCAGGGACGGACTCGAGCACAGACGCTGTGCCCAGTCTTCTAATGCAAAAAATCCTGAAGAAAGACAACCCGCACGCGGCTCCCGTGGTGACGAGGCACCGGGTCGCGCGCTCTCGCTCATCCGCCCCCGATTAGCTCATGCGAGGGCAGGGCACCAAGAGCCATGGGAGGTGACGTACACGGGAGCTGGCCCACGAGCCAGAGCTCAGCCTCTTGGGTTTATCAACACTGCAGGGACGGACCCGAGCACAAACACTGTGCCAGTCCTTAATCATGAGGCAGTCGTGGGTGGGCTTGCAAGGGCACACGACGTTCATGGTATCAAAGTACCGAACAGGCAGGTGATAATCATAAGATGACTCAAGCTAGGAGGCAAGCTAGTTCAAATAGATGCAAGAACGATACATGCCACAGGGATGGACCCATGCGGCCTGGGGATGATGTAGCCCGAGGGGCGCCCCCAACAGAGTAAGCTAAAGATTCAAAAGGATGCATGTCGCAGGGATAGGCCCATGCGACCTGGGGATGATGCAGCCCGAGGGGCGCCCCGAGCTGAATAAACCAGAAATGTCACATGGCACCGTTGTTGAAGAGGCGTTGGAGTAGCTGAAGATGCGCGCTGAAGAAGTCGCTCCTCACGAGTCGTCCGGCGGCTGGTTCCCAGGGGACCCTGGAGGTTCCAGCTCCTCCTCCCCCAGGACGGCCTGGCTCCTGGCCTTGCGAGCCGCCAGGGCACCAGCTGTCGTCTCTAGGGGAGCACCCCTACCCCTAGTCTCATGTACGTGGACATGTAAAGTTGGTCTGGGCCGCTTCATCCCACAATACCGTCAAATCAAGAAAAGACCAAGGAAGGAAGCAATCTGAATATCAATGCCCACAACTGTTGTGTTCTACTCGTGATGTCATCTACGCATAGACCTAGCTCTGATACTACTGTTGGATAACATTACATGGGAAACAAAAAAATCCTACACTCACCAAGATCCAATCTAGGAGATGACCATCTACGAGAGGAGAGATTGGATCTACATACCCTTGTAAATAGCTAAGCGGAAGCGTTAAGAAACGCGGTTGATGTAGTCGAACGTCCTCGCGATCCAATAACGATCCATCCCGTGAACTTTTGATCTAGTGCCGAACAGATGTCACCTCCGCGTTCAACACACGTACGGCTTGATGACGCCTTCACCTCCTCAATCCAACAAGCGATGGTGAAGTGGTAGCTCGAGTCCTTCGGCAGCACGACAGCGTGAAGGCGGTGGTGGTGGAGAAATCTCAGCAGAGCTTCGCTAAGCACTAGAGAGAAGAAGATGGCTATGAGGGAGAGGAGGAGGAGTGCCGTGGCACGTATAGATGTGTATGGGTGCGGCTGCCCTCCCTCTACCCCTCTATATATAGGGGGGAGGGGCGCCCTAGGGTTTCCTAGGGGGCGGCGGCCACCAAGGGAAAACACTAGTGGGAAAGGGTGAGGGGGGCACACAACCCCTTAGTGGGCTGGTTTGCCCCCTCCCCTTGGCCCATGGGGCCCCCCAACACTTGTCGGGGCCCCCCGAAACCTCTTTTGGTGATGTTGGTCATCACCACGTACCCCCGGAACAATTCCGGACTCCAATAACCTTCGTCCAATATATCAATCTTCACCTCCGGACCATTTCGGAGTTCCTCGTCACGTCCGGGATCTCATCCGGGACTCCAAACAACCTTCGGTAACCACCATAATGACTAAACTATACTTATATCGTCACCAAACATTAAGTGTGTAGACCCTGCGGGTTTGAGAACTATGCGGACATGGCCAAGACACCTCTATGGTCAATAACCAATAGCGGGACCTGGATGCCCATATTAGTTCCTACATATTCTACAAAGATCTTATCGGTCGAACCTCAATGTCAAGGATTCTGCTAATCCCGTATGCAGTTCCCTTTGTCCATCGGTATGTTACTTGCCCGAGATTCGATCGTCGGTATCTCCATACCTAGTACGATCTCATTATTGGCAAGTCTCTTTACTCATTTCGTAATACAAGATCCCGTGACTAACTCATTGGTCACATTGCTTGCAAGCTCATTGTGATGTTGTATTACCAAGTGGGCCCTGAGATGCCTCTCCGTCATACAGAGTGACAAATCCCAGTCTTGATCCATGCCAACTCAACAGACACCCTCAAAGATACCTTTAGAGCACTTTTATAGTCACCCAGTTACGTTGCAACGTTTAGTACACACAAGGTACTCCTCCGGTGTCAGTGAGTTGCATGATCTCATGGTCATAGGAACATATATTTGACATGCAGAAAACAATAGCAATAAACTTGACACGATCATATGCTATGATTATAGTTTGGGTCTTGTCCATCACATCATTCTCCTAATGATGTGATCCCGTTATCAAATGAAAACTCATGTCCATGGCTAGGAAACCATAGCCATATTTGATCAACGAGCTAGTCCGGTAGAGGCTTACTAGGGACACGTTGTTGTCTATGTATCCACACATGTATTTGAGTTTCCGGTCAATACAATTTTAGCATGGATAATAAACGATTATCATGAACAAGGAAATATAATAATAACCATTTTATTATTGCCTCTAGGGCATATTTCCAACACTTTTTATCTTTCCTCGCCCTTGTTGTTCGTTGTTGCATGCCATATCTGGCGTTTAGGAACAAGAGGTGTCGGGTTCTCTTTCGGATAGGCACTGATAGGAGAAGAAAGGTTGAGATTACTTTTTCCTCCAAATGGCCCACATGTTGTGTTTGCTCTTAATCGTTAACCTCCTTTGAGTCCTTCATTTACACCCTCTCTATTGGCATTGGTATTGGCTCACTGGCTCGATAGCAAGGACCTTATTGGCTCAAAGGAGAAGAAATGATTATTCTATTACTAATTGATGACATGGGGGTTACTCTTCCTTCTCCACTTTAGATATTGACTGGCATGTGGTAGGATAGCAGGGGATGAGGAAAAATAAGTAGAGTTAGGTTTTGTTCTTGTGTGTAAGCTCTCGGTCAATTTGTCTACTCATTCACAGTGTATGATTATTATCCAATATATTGCTTCTTCTGAAAATGTGGCATTGATTAAACTTTTGTATCTCCCTTCAGGGCTCCTCGTGTTGCTACCAATAGAAATTGTTCAGGCCTTGCTCATACAATCCTCGGGACTAATATTGTACATTATAACATGGTTTCGCGAACACATCCAATCTTACCTTGCTACTTGGCAGTTCATGGTCTAAAGCCAGTCACTAAGACACATCCGGATCCTAGTGGAGATGGTTCGATTGCTAACAAAGACAAGGGGTGCGAGGAGAAGGTGAAGGCCAAAATAAGAACAGAAGTGTGTCTTCCCGGTAAGGAAGCGGATAAAAAGGTTTCATCTATCTTGACTTGTTTCTCGAGGCATTCAATGTGAAGACCGGAATTGGGAGCATATAATATAGTCCTAGGAGTAGGCTGGATGAGGAAATCCCCTATTATTTCAACAAGTCCCTAACCAGGATTGCAGTAAAGATGGACTTGAATCTTTTTTTCACGAGAAAGCTTACTTTATTAATCAAAGGACGGATATATCGTCTGCCAGCAGACTCACAATGAAATTAGACGGGGCATCAATCCAACGAGATGGATTATTAGCACGTCCCCATCTAGTCAGCTCATGAGCTACATAATTTGACTCTAATACAATGCTCAATAGTAAACCTCCCGGAATCTATTAGATAACTACGACATTCATCAAGAAGCGGCGCTGCCACCATAGAATAACCTTCATTGAATCTAAGTGCATCCACCATCATGATATTATCCGGTCTCACCACCAAGTTATTGCATCCCGTATCTCTTGCTAGCTTCAGTCCTTCAAGCAGAGCTGCCGCTTCTGCCGTGAACACATCAACTTCATGTTGTAATCTCGTCGTGGACGCCGACATGAAAGATCCCGGTGATCACGGACGATAACACCACAAGACTTAGCATAATCGCCCTCTATGAATGAAGCATCGCCGAATTCAATGGTAGAGAAGGCCTTAATAAGGCTTGTCGGCAGTTGCCGACGCGGCTACCCATTCTTCCCCATCGCCCATGCTCATCCTTGAAGTTTATATGACCCTTCCCAATAGTCTTGAACCAAGCAAGGATAGATAGTGTACAGTACCCAAGAACACGACTAAGATTAATTTCTTGAAAACTAATATAATCGTATAAAGATGATGATGATTTCGACGGTTAGAGGCTCTAGGTCTTACGATTTGGCTAATGGTTGCGGTTGTAAAAGGCACACTTAAGCTAGGGCAGTTTTTAATGAAAATATCATGCAAGAGAAATGGTTTATGTGAAAACTCTGCTTACAATTGGTCCTCCTATGTGCAAAATGATTTATTTTTTGTGAATTATGTGCAAAATGAATTGATACACCTGGATATACACATTCATAAATCATAACACAAATCGAAGCATACCACGACCTGTCTTCCGTTCCTAGTACAACGTCCTAAATAGGCCTCGGTGAAACATTTGATATTTGCACACTACAAAACTTTAGTTTCTTCCAATAGGTTAAATCACCCCTGTTTGTAGCTCTACCAATGATGACTTTTTCATTGATGCTTCAGGCCATCATGCAGTGCAGTGGGTTCCACTGGAAGTACACATTGCCGTGATTACGGAACCTTTCTGGCTATGCCCACAACTCGTAGACCACAAGGGCCAAGGCATGTGACCTACAGCTGCCAGAGCAACCTGAAATCCTTGTGTTGCATATACTCCACCCGACCAGGCATGAGGGTATAACCCAACCGAGAAGCAACCCAAAATAACCAAATAATCAGATCAGCTTTGACATAACAACCCAGCTGCTCACTGAACCAAAATAATACCATCATCCAGTGCATAGTGGACTTGTTCATTTCAGAACATTGCAAATGTCATCACAGTTGAGGAAACAGTACTGATAGTTTAATATTACAGGCTGGACCTGCACCGTCTTAACTAGATCTTTCTTTCCAGAGAATCAGTTCAAAGGATGAACTAGTAGCGCCCATCATCCCTACCATGAAGAGCAGCGCGCCGATCATCTCGGCCCTCGCCAGGGTATGGATCACCTCCTGGCCTGTAAACACGGCCACGCCCACGTCCACGCCCGCGCCCACCATCCAACCGCCCTCGGCCTACATATGAACCACCATACTCTAGGTCTGGTCGACCTCTGCCCAAGAAAGCACCCTTCATTGGTCTGTTACCTGCAGGAGATCTGCTTCTGTCCCGCATATCGCTCCCCCAGCTCCGCTGAGGAGATCGGCTCCTGTCAAGATACAACCCACCATGTGGACGCTCCCTCTGCTTGTACTCCGCAGCAGGCCACTCAAACTTCACAGGGTCACGCAACTCACGTTCACCACGGAAACCCCTTTCCCTCTGCAATGGATCTGGAAATCGTCCTACGCGTTCTGGAGGTGATCTAGCTGGATAACTTCTAGGATCACCCACACCCCAATCACGGGGTGCTGGCTTGTACCTCGCCATTTCTCTTGGAGGAGCACGATCACTTGGTTGACCAAGTGGCCTTGCAGGCACTCGTGGAGGAGAGTCAAAGTAACCCCTGTGAGGACTAAGACTAGACTCATAGCGGTGTTTGTTGCAGTTGTTACAGTGACTTCTTCGAGCAAAGTTGAGGTTTCCACAACTGAAATAAAAAGCAATAAAAACATTAAGTTAAGGCAAGCAAGATTAAGTGCAGTAATTACGATGAGCTGAAAAACAATCTACCTCGGATTCTGGCATATCCAATCACCTTCTCTTGGTGAAAGATTTGGATCATTCCTGTGAACATATTCTCCATCAATTAGAATGAACTCCTTTCCAGGACCATTATAGCTCCCCCTCCCGTGCGACCTGCCTCCTCTTCCATATGGTGGAGAAACATCTCGGAATCTTGCACCTCCTCTACCACCCCCTTCATATCCCCTACCACCCCCTTCATATCCCCTACCACCCCTTGCATATCCTCTACCATTCCCTTCATAGCCATGGGTGTAACGTGGACCAATAGCGTCATCAAAGTTGCTGCTTTCTAATCTGCGTTGGCGCGGAGGTGATGGTCCAGCATGCATGCCATATCCTGCAAAGAAAGTAACAGCAATTCCAAATAAACATTAGAAGACACAAAACATGAATATTCAGCAAAGAAGTGCTTACTCCAGCCACATGGGGTTGAAACAGGCAAACCCCATCTGGAGAACCACTTCCAACAAAATTACTCTCCACATACCGAATGAGGTAGTAATTGCAAAGGCCAACGTTTCTTAAGAAAGCTCTGAGAAGGAAATACCGTTGAAGCTGCTGCTCAACCCAAAACAAAACTATCTGTTCATGACTACACATCCGGATATTGTAATCAGATTCTGCTAAGAAAAGCTTATCTCCATGTGAGCCAGTAACAGCCCCATAACTTCACGCAAAGTCAGGAACTCCCAACCATTCATCATGCCAATGCATATGCGCCAAGCAGTACAGCACAGCAGTTTGCCAATGGTATCTTGGAGAGTAAAGCATGCAGTCAGCCTAAAACACAGGGGTTTCTCTTCCAAGACATTCCATATAAGGCTATCACCTTATTGGGCATTATTTAGCTAATCCTCCATTGTAAGTTAAAGAAAAGTTCCTACATGAAGAAGGCATAAGCAACAGGCAGCAGGAATCCTATGTTACTTCATATGTTGTCTTCCTGCAAAGGCGAACAAGTTGTCTGTCTGCTTCAGTCTTCTCTTCACCATCAAACAAACTCACAATCTTACTAGCAGATAGGGTCTTGGACAATGAAATATCAGTTGTCCATATAAAAAAGTAGACAATTCAGTATCCAAACATCATGCAGATGCCTAATGCCGAAGTCCCTGTACGATTGATGATATCAACTGCTGCACTCGCTGATGTACTCTATGCTGGTATCCGCAGCGCACTTTCCTCAACCGAATCTCCAACAACTTGTTGGGAAGACGGTCAAAAGACATCATGATGCTACCTCCAAAATGTAGCCCACGACTTATTTCAAAGTTATCAGAATTACCAAATACTCAAAATGGAGTTGGTCAGGTTGTATTGATGCAACAAGACACAACTCAGATTCATGTTAACTCCAAAAACTCAAGCAGCACCAAAACACTGACCACAGCTTCCTCGACACTACCTCAAGCTCAATTCGACTCTCTTCTTATCTCAAAAGCTCAAATGGAGCAGTTGGTCAGGCCCAACAATTGATCATGGAAAGATGTGACTCCTCATATTCATATCAATGGATGATCCCTAATGCTGAAGTCCTTGTACCAATTGATGGTACCAACTGCTGCACTCGCTGATGTACTTTATTCCGGTATCTGCAGCGCATTTTTCTCAACCAAATCTCCAACAACTTGTTGAAAAGATGGTCAGATGAACGCCATGATGCTAATTCCAAAATGTAGCCCACGACTTAATTCATTGTGAAGTTATCGGAATTACCAAATACTCAAAATGGAGGAGTTGGTCAGGTTGAATTGATGCAACAAGACACAACTCAGATTCATATTAAAGGAATTCCTAGATATCCACGTGTCAAGTTAATTTCAACAAGACTTGTAGCTCTCAGACAAGTATGCGACCACAGCTGCATCAATACAATTCAAGTCCTCAGCCCTTCCTTGTGTTGCCACTTATCACAACTCCAACCTTGTCATGGTTCACCAATTGCACAGCAACTGAGTTGTTTTATAATCCAAATTAAATGCCAACAAAAAGGCTAAACCATCAAGCAGACGTTGCCATAAGAAGCGTCAATACTAAGCCTGTCTCCTATGCAGCCAAGTTGAAAACTGTTACAGTAGAACAGCCAATTCCATACTTCATTTGATACTTAGAGGGGGTTGCAGTGCTTGGCCATAACACTGAATATCCAAGCCAGTAAAGAATTAGATAATATCTACAAACTACAATCGCTTGAAAGTCAAAACAAATCAGGAGATTTTCGACTTCAGCCGTGCATTATGTTCCTACATATAGTGGTTTAGTGGTAAAACTAAATATCCTACATCGTATATAGGAATTTGAACTAGTCACGTCAAAAGAGATGGCTGAGTTGAAATTGACAAGTTACTGAAAATCAAACTTGCCATAGAACACCAGACATGGTAAAGAAAAAATGGATACAATCACATACAAAGTTATGAATGATCATAGAAATTATATACATGACATGAATAAGAACAAAGAAAGCCAGAGCAAATGCTGGCAACAAAGAACAAACCTCTTAACATATTTGACCAAACTTCCTAAAGATTACTCTCTTAACTTTAGCATGGTGAAAATTTCATGTAATGAAAGACCAAATGTTCAAATCTGAAGCCCATTAATGCAATTATATACTTATGTAAGTCTGAAAAGAGAAGCAGATCAAACCATAACTAAAGGGCTTAAGGAATCAAGGCATCCATTAAGAAGAGAACTCAAGTAATGCAACATTAAATAAAAGCAAACCGAACAGTATCTATAGGGGTTCTCAAGGTAAAGTACACATGGCACCCAACTCACTCAAAAAAGGAACCAAAGCTGATGTGAAGAACACAATTTATCATGCAAAAATGCCTGCAACAAGCTCAAGATGAAACATTTATGGAGAATGATATGATATTCATAGCTATCATGTTAGCTGTTTCACTCAGATGACCTTTTATAAATAGATGTATACATCATTTACAAATGTTCTCTAGATGTAGATCCTCTGGTAGGTAAATTCTGATTAACATTAGCAAGAAAGGGGCCAGCAGTAGCATGCATGTCAGACATAGCACCAATCAAAGATTTTGCCAAGAGAACTTAAGTGGGAAATTTGTGCTCATGCAAACTATGCATAGAAAAACTACAATCTACAACAACTTTGACTACAAACAATTAAGCGAAAGCATATCTAACCAGCACATAAAACATGAAACTGGTTATGATTATGCAGATGCAGATTTGGCATAACCTGAGGCATATGTCAACAGAAGTTATTCGATTTGTCAAGATTCTTTCCCAAACATGTTCAAAGCCTTGATCACCCTTTCAATCATAACAACACAAACAGATAAACAAGGCAAATACCTCACATATATCGCCATATATACAATCAAAGGATTGCCATTTATGAGCTGGATATAAGGAATTCTCGATTCATGATGACCACCTTGAATCATCTAACGACCAAACGGACAAACAAGGCACACAGACTGCATCTTGAATCATCTAACAACCGAATCAGAGCACACAACATGCATATACAGCATCCAAGAATAATATATAGCAGCTTAAGGGACCAGAAGAATCCAAAAGAAACAGATCTAGAGAAAGTTGGGTGATTCGAGGATTTTCAACCGACCTTGCGGCTCGTCGTAGAATCGTGGGGGCCGAGGCTGGTAACCGGGTGGGCTGAAGCGGCGGCGCTGGGGGGGCGGCGGGCTGCCAGGGCGGCGCCTCGCGGGGGGCGGCGGCGACCGGCGTCTCTCCCTGATCCGGGGGTCCGGCGACGAGAACTCGCGACGGCGACGAGGGAGCGAGGACCCGCGGCGGCGACCCTGGGCGTCGCCGACGGGGGAGGGGGACGAACGGGCAGGGGACTGGGAGGACGCGCCGTTATCCTGCGGCGGCGGTGGCGACGGCCGGACGACTAGGCTGCTGAGGGGCGCGCGCGTGGGCTGCGGCGGCGGCGGCGGCGCGGGCTCTTCGGGCTCGGCATCCGACCCCGGGGCGCTCCGCTGCGGGGAGGACTCGTAGTCCTCGTCGTCGTCAGGGTCGTCCCCTCTGCCGCGCGGCCGCATCTCGCTGGACGTGTCGCTGCGGTGTGCGGCGCCTCTAGGGTTTGGAGTTCGGAGAGGGCCAGGAGAAGAGAGGTTGCGGGTACAACAAGTTTGCGACGACCGTAGGAGAGGGGTCAACCCGTCAAGGACTCAAGAGGGGTGGTGCGAGCGGACTGGGGATCTCGTCTCCAATGTGGTTTTCAGTGGCGGGTCGCGTCCACCGTTGGATGAGGGGGGGTGTTAGGGTCTTCACGACGCGGTTGATTCTGGCCGTTGATATGTGTAAGCTTGTCTACAGCCGCACCTGCCAAATCCGCCTCGAAGGAATCTTGATGGAGATAAGAGCATCTACAGCCGTACCTGCCAAATCCGCCCCTGTACGCCCGCGCACGTGTGTCCGAACATGTCTGCAGACAGCGTTGGACGGCTCCTTATTTGGCTGTTGCGCATCATACACCTCAAATGTGGATCCTCAAATCCATGCAAGTCGATCATACCGATACAAATCATCTGAATTCAACAGTTCAAAATAGATACGACAAAACATTGAGCATGCCATATGTAAAGTTGATCGAACGGGAGCAACAAAAACATAACGACTCTATTGTGTTATTTCGCCGAACAGGTCGTGGGCACCCCGGGCACCATCGGTGCCCGTGCTTGTCGGTGCCCAAACGAGCTGCGGTGAGTGACAAACATCCACTGGCGGCATCTGTGTAGACGGAAAGCTCTCCAGAATACCCGGACTGTCCGTTGGATCCTCCTCTGTCCCAACCTGGTCCGACAGTGCAATCCTTGTCAGCGGCTGGATGGATGGGGTGCGGGGTTTTGGGCACGGGAGGGGGGCACTGCTCGTCCATGTTCACATCTGCTCCCTGCGACGCTGCCGCTTCCTTCTCTCGCTGCCGGCAACACGGGTTCTGTTGGGAAACGTAGCATGCAATTTCAAAAAAATTCCTACGCTCACGCAAGATCTATCTAGGAGATGCATAGCAACGAGAGGGAGAGAATGTGTCCACGTACCCTCGTAGACCGAAAACGGAAGCGTTTGACAATGCGGTGATGTAGTCGAACTTCTTCTCGTTCCGACCAATCAAGCATCGAACGTACGGCACCTCTGAGTTCTGCACACGTTCAGCTCGATGACGTCCCTCGAACTCTTGATCCAGCAAAGTGTCAAGGGAGAGTTTCGTCAGCACAACGGCGTGGTGACGGTGATGGTGAAGTGATCCGTGCAGGGCTTCGCCTAAACACACTACGAAGATATGACCGGAGGTGTGATATGTGGAGGGAGGCACCGCACACGGCTAACAAATATTGTTGTGTGTTCTAGGCACCTCCCCCCCCCATATATATAGGTGGGAGGGAGAGGGAGCAGCCAAGGGGGCGCCCCAAGTAGGCCGAATCCTGTTGGGGAACGCAGTATTTCAAAAAAATTCCTACGATCATGCAAGATCTATCTAGGAGATGCATAGCAACGAGAGGGGAGAGTGTGTCCACGTACCCTCGTAGACCAAAAGCGGAAGCGTTAAGTAACGCGGTTGATGTAGTCGAACGTCTTCGTGATCCAACGGATCAAGTACCGAACGCACGGCACCTCCGCGATCTGCACACGTTCAGCTGGTGATGTCCCTCGTACTCTTGATCCAGCTGAGGTCGAGAGAGAGTTTCGTCAGCACGACAGCGTGACGGTGATGATGAAGTTACCGACACAGGGCTTCGTGTTGGGGAACGTAGCAGAAATTCAAAATTTTCCTACGTATCACCAAGATCTATCTATGGAGAAACCAGCAACGAGGAGAAGGAGAGTGCATCTACATACCCTTGTAGATCGCTAAGCGGAAGCGTTCAAGAGAACGGGGTTGATGGAGTCGTACTCGTCGTGATTCAAATCACCGATGACCAAGTGCCGAACGCACGGCACCTCCGCGTTCAACACACGTGCAGCCCGGTGATGTCTCCCACGCCTTGATCCAGCAAGGAGAGAGGGAGAGGTTGAGGAAGACTCCATCCAGCAGCAGCACAACGGCGTGGTGGTGATGGAGGAGCGTGGCAATCCTGCAGGGCTTCGCCAAGCACCACAAAAGAGGAGGGAGAGAGAGATGCAGGGCTGCACCAACGAGAGATCGAATCGCGTGTGTTCTGGGCTGCCCAATGCCTCAATATATATAGGGAAGGGGAGGGGCTGCGCCCCCTCTAGGGTTCCCACCCCTAGGGGGGGCGGCAGCCCTAGATGGGGAGGCAAGGGGGCGGCCAAGAGGGGATGGGAGAGGGAGGCGCACCAATATGGGCCCTAAGGCCCACATCCCATTAGGGTTTGCCCCTTCTCTCTCTCTTAGGCGCATGGGCCTTAGTGGGGCTGGTGCCCTTGGCCCATGTAGGCCAAGGAACACTCCCTACAGCCCATGTGCCCCCCCGGGGCAGGTGGTCCCACTTGGTGGACCCCCGGGACCCTCCCGGTGGTCCTGGTACATTACCGATAAACCCCGAAACTCTTCCGGTGACCAAAACAGGACTTCCCATATATAAATCTTTACCTCCGGACCATTCCGGAACTCCTCGTGACGTCCGGGATCTCATCCGGGACTCCGAACAACATTCAGTAACCACATACAAACTTCCTTTATAACCCTAGCGTCATCGAAACCTTAAGTGTGTAGACCCTACGGGTTCGGGAGACATGCAGACATGACCGAGACGTTCTCCGGTCAATAACCAACAGCAGGATCTGGATACCCATGTTGGCTCCCACATGTTACACGATGATCTCATCGGATGAACCAGGATGTCAAGGACTTAATCAATCCCGTATACAATTCCCTTTGTCTAGCGGTACGATACTTGCCCGAGATTCGATCGTCGGTATCCTGATACCTTGTTCAATCTCGTTACCGGCAAGTCTCTTTTACTCGTTCCGTAACACATCATCCCGTGATCAACTCCTTGATCACACTGTGCACATTATGATGATGTCCTACCGAGTGGGCCCAGAGATACCTCTCCGTTTACACGGAGTGACAAATCCCAGTCTCGATTCGTGCCAACCCAACAGACACTTTCGGAGATACCTGTAGTGCACCTTTATAGTCACCCAGTTACGTTGTGACGTTTGGTACACCCAAAGCATTCCTACGGTATCCGGGAGTTGCACAATCTCATGGTCTAAGGAAATGATACTTGACATTAGAAAAGCTTTAGCATACGAACTACATGATCTTGTGCTAGGCTTAGGATTGGGTCTTGTCCATCACACCATTCTCCTAATGATGTGATCCCGTTATCAACGACATCCAATGTCCATGGTCAGGAAACCGTAACCATCTATTGATCAACGAGCTAGTCAACTAGAGGCTTACTAGGGACATGGTGTTGTCTATGTATCCACACATGTATCTGAGTTTCCTATCAATACAATTATAGCATGGATAATAAACGATTATCATGAACAAGGAAATATAATAATAATCAATTTATTATTGCCTCTAGGGCATATTTCCAACACTTCGCCTAAGCACTACAACGATATGACCGAGGTGGAAATCCGTGGAGGGGGCACCACACACGGCTAATACAACTATCAACTTGTGTGTCTATGGGGTGCCCCCCTCCCCCGTATATAAAGGAGTGGAGGAGGGGAGGGCCGGCCCTCTCTATGGCGCGCTCCAAGGGGGATTCCTACTCCTAGTAGGAGTAGGTTCCCCCCCCTTCCCTAGTTGGAGTAGGATAAGAAGGAAAAGGAGAAGGAGAGAAGGAAAGGGGGGCCGACCCCCTCCCCAATTCGGATTGGGCTTGGGGGGTGCGCCCCCCACTTGGCCGCCTCCTTCTCTCTCCCACCATGGCTCATTAAGGCCCATTGACTCCCAGGGGGGTTCCGGTAACCTCCCAGTACTCCGGTAATTTCCCAAACTTATCTGAAACCATTCCGGTGTCCAAACATAGCCTTCCAATATATCAATCTTTATGTATCGACCATTTCAAGACTCCTCATCATGTCCGTGATCACATCCGGGACTCCGAACTACCTTCGGTACATCAAAACACATAAACTCATAATACCGATCGTCATTGAACGTTAAGCGTGCGGACCCTACGGGTTCGAGAACTATGTAGACATGACCGAGACTCACTTCCGGTCAATAACCAATAGCGGAACCTGGATGCTCATATTGGTTCTTACATATTCTACGAAGATCTTTATCGGTCAAACCACATAACAACATACGTTGTTCCCTTTGTCATCGGTATGTTACTTGCCCGAGATTCGATCGTTGGTATCTCAATACCTAGCTCAATCTCGTTACCGGCAAGTCTATTTACTCGTTCCATAATGCAAAATCCCACAACTAACTCATTAGTCACATTGCTTGCAAGGCTTATAGTGATGTGCATTACCGAGAGGGCCCAGAGATACATCTCCGATACACGGAGTGACAAATCCTAATCTCGATCTATGCCAACTCAACAAACACCATTGGCGACACCTGTAGAGCATCTTCATAGTCACCCAGTTACGTTGTGATGTTTGATAGCACACCAAGTGTTCCTCCGATATTCGGGTGTTGCATAATCTCATAGTCATAGGAACATGTATAAGTCATGAAGAAAGCAATAGCAATAAACTAAACGATCATAGTGCTAAGCTAACGGATGGGTCAAGTCAATCACATCATTCTCTAATGATGTGATCCCGTTCATCAAATGACAACTCATGTCTATGGTTAGGAAACTTAACCATCTTTTGATTAACGAGCTAGTCAAGTAGAGGCATAGTAGTGACACTCTGTTTGTCTATGTATTCACACATGTACTAAGTTTCCAGTTAATACAATTCTAGCATGAATAATAAACATTTATCATGACATAAGGAAGTATAAATAACAACTTTATTATTGCCTCTAGGGCATATTTCCTTCAGTCTCCCACTTGCACTAGAGTCAATAATCTAGATTACATAGTAATGATTCTAACACCCATGGAGTCTTGGTGTTGATCATGTTTTGCTCGTGAGAGAGGCTTAGTCAATGGGTCTGCAACATTCAGATCCGTATGTATCTTGCAAATCTCTATGTCTCCCTCCTTGATTTGATCGCAGATGGAATGAAGCGTCTCTTGATGTGTTTGGTTCTCTTCTGAAATCTGGATTCCTTTGCCAAGGCAATTCCACCAGTATTGTCACAAAAGATTTTCATTGGACCCGATGCACTAGGTATGACACCTAGATCGGATATGAACTCCTTCATCCAGACTCCTTCATTTGCTGCTTCCGAAGCAGCTATGTCGCTTCGCACGTAGATCCCGCCACGACGCTCTGCTTGGAACTGCACCAACTGACAGCTCCACCATTCAATAAAAATATGTATCTGGTTTGTGACTTAGAGTCATATGGATCAGTGTCAAAGCTTGCATCGACGTAAACGTTTACGACAAGCTCTTTGTCACCTCCATAAACGAGAAACATATCCTTAGTCCTTTTCATGTATTTCAGGATGTTCTTAACCGCTGTCCAGTGATCCACTCCTGGATTACTTTGGTACCTCCCTGCTAAACTAATAGCAAGGCACACATCAGGTCTGGTAGACAACATTGCATACATGATAGAACCTATGGCTGAAGCATAGGGAATGACTTTCATTTTCTCTCTATCTTCTGTAGTGGTCGGGCATTGAGTCTGACTCAACTTCACACCTTGTAACACAGGCAAGAACCCTTTCTTTGCTTGATCCATTTTGAACTTCTTCAAAACTTTATCGAGGTATGTGCTTTGTGAAAGTGCAATTAAGCGTCTTGGTCTATCTCTATAGATCTTGATGTCCAATATATAAGCAACTTCACCGAGGTCTTTTATTGAAAAATTCTTATTCAAGTATCCTTTTATGCTATTCAGAAATTCAGTATCATTTCCGATTAACAATATGTCATCCATATATAATATCAAAAATGCTACAGAGCTCCCACTCACTTTCTTGTAAATACAGGCTTCTCCAAAAGTATGTATAAAACCATATGCTTTGATCACACTATCAAAGTGTATATTCCAACTCCGAGATGCTTGCACCAGTCCATAAATGGATCGCTGGAGCTTACACACTTTGTTAGCACCTTTTGGATCGACAAAACCTTCTGGTTGCATCATATACAACTCTTCCTTAAGATATTCATTAAGGAATGCAGTTTTGACATCCATTTGCCAAATTCCATAATCATAAAATGCGGTAATTGCTAACATGATTCGGACGGACTTAAGCATTGCTATGGGTGAGAAGGTCTCATCGTAGTCAACTCCTTGAACTTGTCGAAAACCTTTCGCAACAAGTCGAGCTTTGTACACAGTAACATTACCGTCAGCGTCAGTCTTTTTCTTGAAGATCCATTTATTCTCTATGGCTTGCCGATCATCCGGCAAGTCAACCAAAGTCCATACTTTGTTCTCATACATGGATCCCATCTTAGATTTCATGGCCTCAAGCCATTTTGCGGAATCTAGACTCATCATCGCTTCCTCATAGTTCGTAGGTTCGACATGGTCAAGTAACATGACTTCTAGAATAGGATTACCGTACCACGCTGGTGTAGATATTACTCTGGTTGACCTACGAGGATCGGTAGTAACTTGATCAGAAGTTTCATGATCATCATAATTAGCTTCCTCACTAATTGGTGTAGGAATCACTGGAACTGATTTCTATGATGAACTACTTTCCAATAAGGGAGCAGGTACAATTACCTCATCAAGTTCGACTTTCCTCCCACTCACTTCTTTCGAGAGAAACTCCTTCTCTAGAAAGGATCCATTCTTAGCAACGAATATCTTGCCTTCGGATCTGTGATAGAAGGTGTACCCAATAGTCTCTTTTGGGTATCCTATGAACACACATTTCTCCGATTTGGGTTCGAGCTTACCAGGTTGAAGCTTTTTCACATAAGCATCGCAGCCCCAAACTTTAAGAAACGACAATTTGGGTATCTTGCCAAACCACAGTTCATAAGGTGTCGTCTCAATGGATTTCGATGGTGCCCTATTTAAAGTGAATGCGGCCGTCTCTAAAGCATAACCCCAAACGATAGCCGTAATCAGTAAGAGACATCATAGATCGCACCCTATCTAATAAAGTGCGGTTACGACGTTCGGACACACCATTACGTTGTGGTGTTCCAGGTGGCGTGAGTTGCGAAACTATTCCGCATTGTTTCAAATGAAGACCAAACTCGTAACTCAAATATTCTCCTCCACGATCAGATCGTAGAAACTTTATTTTCTTGTTACGATGATGAAAGGATTGATACGGTCGACTAGAGGGGGGTGAATAGGAGACTACAATTTTTAATCTTTCTTGTAGATTTTAAGGCTTAGCGGATAAAAGAGTTCACTAGATATGCAACTAGGTGAATGCAATCTATATGACAAGCAAGCTCCAAGAAGAAAAGCTAGGCAACAAACTACTTAGCAAGCTAACAACTGTACCCAGAGAGTTACGCAGTACCCCGTGCGCACGGGGGTCAAAAGACCCCATGCGCACGGGGGTACCCAGAGAGTTACGCAGTACCCCGTGCACACGGGGATCACAACTGTAGCATTTCCTTCGTCCAAACGGTCTTCCTTGAAGATTTCTTCCTTTGTTTGCCATGGTCCCGGAGTACTTCTTGACTAAGAGAGCCAAGTCTTCTGCAAAATCATTTGCCGGGCACGAGGTATCATTATCCTCCTCACATATCTCTTCACTCACTTCTTCCTCCCTTGAGGATTGGCTCATCACTTTCTTGGCCTTCAAGGCAAGATTGGAGTTCTTGGTTGCTTGAGCTATTGCAAATGTTTTCTTGGACTTGGTTTCCAAAAGAACATGGGTAGAGAAGGTGGAAACAACTTGAGCCGAAGTCAACTTGTGATAGTCCAGATGTTGATGAACCATCATGACCATGGTATGTTCTGTGAGAACCATAGCATCTATGAACTTGTCCTTGATGAATTCATCATTTGCCCAAGTGCACCCAAAGGTTCTCAAGTTGATCACAAGGGACTTCAACCTTCGGTAAACCTCTTTTGCGGACTCACCCTCATTCCTCACAAAGAGATTGACTTCTTGTTTGAGCAAGGCCAACCGAGATCTTCGAATTGCTTCATCTCCTTCAAGAACCTCCTCAAGGCAATCCCAAATTTCCTTTGCGGTTTTGAGAAGAGCAATGGAATCACTATAGTCTTCAGTCACACCGTTGCGAAGCATGTTGTGTGCGGTAGCATTGAGTTGATCGTCAACTGCTTCCCTTGGAGTGAGATTCATTGGGTCCTTGGGGTTGAATCCATTGACCACAATCCACCACAATTGAGTTGAAGCACTGCGCATGTGAGATCCATATCTAGCTTCCACTCAGCAAATGCATTAGCTTTCAAAGGGGGCGGAGGCCCAACAGGATTAATGCGGGGATGTTGCAAGGGTTGAGGGGAGTAAAAGGGTTCCACGGCATTGTACTGGGGAACTTGAGTACGAGCTGGAGAAGCAAGAGGTTCCCTCGAGCCATCCGCATCATGAACCTCATTTGGATTAAACAAGTTTGATGCGGACATTGATGGCTTTAGGCGAGCATCAATTTCCTCCTTGACCGAGGCTTGAACCTCTTTCAACATAGAGACTTTGAGGTCTGCAAAAAGAAGATTGGCCGCAGTCAAGGGGACATTCGGGTTAGTAGTAGCAGCGGGATCAATGACAGGAGCACCAAGTGTCTCAGTCGCGGGTTTTGACCATCCCTCGCAACGGGTAGGCCACCTCCCTCATTCCCTAGATCGACCATATCCTCTAAGGTTGTAAAACCTTATATTAGAGCACGAGGCTCTGATACCAATTGAAAGGATCGATACGGTCGACTAGAGGGGGGGTGAATAGGAGACTACAAATGTTAATCTTTCTTGTAGATTTTAAGGCTTAGCGGATAAAAGAGTTCACTAGATATGCAACTAGGTGAATGCAACCTATATGACAAGCAAGCTCCAAGAAGAAAAGCTAGGCAACAAACTACTTAGTAAGCCAACAAGCATACAACAACAAAGAAAGGTGCGGGAAAGGATTAACCACAAGTGAGACGAGGACACAGATTTTAACCCGAAGTTCACTATTCCTTGGGGAAGAGCTAATCTCCGTTTGGAGCGGTGCCGGAGCCAAAGCTTGCGGAATGCCACCAAAGGCTCACCGTATTCTCCTTCGAGTCACCCCCAACGGATGAGCCTCGAAACACTCGGGGTTGGTCTTGAAGGAGACCACCACACCTTTACAAACTTCTCGGGAGCACACCACAAGCAAGGAAGCTTCCGGAGGAACCTCTAACCGCCTAGGAGCCCAAGCTCCAAGAGTAACAAGTCAATGGGGAAGAAATGTTGCGGGGAACGCGATTTGATTTGGTCAAGTTGTAGATCAGGTCTTGCTCTCCCAATCCCCAAAGTTTCAACAAGTTTGGGTGGAGGGATTGAGAGTATTGAGCAAAATGGGGTGTAGCAATGGTGGAGCTCAACAAGACATTAGGGTTAGAGGTTGGAGGTGGAAGAAGGGCCTTTTATAGTGTTCATGGGCTGGTGGGGATTTCTGCCTGTTGGACCCCGTGCGCACGGGCTAAGTCAGCCCCGTGCGCACGGGCTAAGTCAGCCCCGTGCGCACGGGGTATCCAGAGACAATCGCACCACCCCGTGCGCACGGGGGTCAAAAGACCTCGTGCGCACGGGGTACCCCGTAACTTTCTGTTGCAACTTTCTGAGTACCACAGCACACACACTAGGTTCATTTTAGGTGGTCGGAGTGGGAAGGGTAAGAGAGTAAGGCTCAGCAAAGGCATTCCCACACGACATTTATCCACACAAACCCCTCTTAATAGTGCGGTCTTTCCTACGACTCGAAGCAAACCAAAACTAAACCTTCGAAGCATTGAAAGACCACGCCTTTGTCCTTTTTGAAATGGGGGGTCGCACATCTCCATTGCGGGCACTTAGAACCAATAACCTGAGATAAACTTTAGCAACCGATATTAGTTCAACTAACCACATTGTCATCACACCAAAATATAGCTTAAGTGCCATTAGCACTTTCAATCTCCCCCTTTTTGGTGCATTGATGACAACGTGGTTAGAGCATGGCAAAGAGGATAAACAGATAGAAAGCCATGGAACAAATAATGATCATGATAGCTCCCCCTATATGTGTGCCCGAAAACAAGAATGCATCTAGTACACCCATAGGAGGTTCGACCAAGATCATTATTGTTAAGTCATGAGATTCATCAAAATAAACCTATAACGGTGCCTAGATCTCATGAAACAGTGTGGTGAGCAAATAATGTGAGACCCAATAAGCATAAGAGGATAATTGAAAGGTTCAAGAATAAAGCTAGAGTCTCACAATAACGCTAGAGTCTCACAACCACACAGGCGGAAAGGAAATAAGAGTATCTCAAGCCAACTAAAACCAACCAACAACGAGAAACACGAGGCTTGAGATCTCAACACACCCACGAACACCCACGAACGCACCACACACCCACGAACACACACCACTCCCCCCCTTTGTCATCAAGACAACAAAAAGGAGACAGATGGCGACACGTGAAGGAAATATGCCCTAGAGGCAATAATAAAGTTATTATTTATTTCCTTATATCATGATAAATGTTTATTATTCATGCTAGAATTGTATTAACTGGAAACATAATACATGTGTTAATACATAGACAAACAGAATGTCACTAGTAGGCCTCTACTTGACTAGCCTGTTGATCAAAGATGGTTATGTTTCCTAACCATGGACAAAGAGTTGTTATTTGATTAACGGGATCACATCATTAGTTGAATGATCTGATTGACATGACCCATTCCATTAGCTTAGCACCCGACCGTTTAGTATGTTGCTATTGCTTTCTTCATGACTTATACATGTTCCTATGACTATGAGATTATGCAAATCCCGTTTGCCAGAGGAACACTTTGTGTGCTACCAAACGTCACAACGTAACTGGGTGATTATAAAGGAGCTCTACAGGTGTCTCCAAAGGTACATGTTGGGTTGGCGTATTTTGAGATTAGGATTTGTCACTCCGATTGTCGGAGAGGTATCTCTGGGCCCTCTCGGTAATGCACATCACTGAAGCCTTGCAAGCGTTGCAACTAATGAGTTAGTTGTGGGATGATGTATTACAGAACGAGTAAAGAGACTTGCCGGTAACGAGATTGAACTAGGTATAGGATACCGACGATCGAATCTCGGGCAAGTAACATACCGATGACAAAGGGAAGAACGTATGTTGTTATGCGATCTGACCGATAAAGATCTTCGTAGAATATGTAGGAGCCAATATGAGCATCCAGGTTCCGCTATTGGTTATTGACCGGAGACATGTCTCGGTCATGTCTACATTCTTCTCGAACCATAGGGTCCGCACGCTTAAGGTTTCGATGACAGTTATATTATGAGTTTATGAGTTTTGATGTACCGAAGGAGTTCGGAGTCCCGTATGAGATCGGGGACATGACGAGGAGTCTCGAAATGGTCGAGACATAAAGATCGATATATTGGACGACTATATTCGGACATCGGAAAGGTTCCGAGTGATTCGGGTATTTTTCGGAGTACCGGGTAGTTACGGGAGAAGCAATGGGCCTTGATGGGCTTTAGTGGGAAGAGGAGAAAGGGCCAAGGGGCTGCTGCGCCCCCCTCCCCTCTGGTCCGAATTGGACCAGGGAAAAGGGGGCCGGCCACCTTTCCTTCTCCTCCACTTCCTTCTCCCTTCCTCCCCTCTTGGTGGACTCCTACTAGGACTTGGAGTCCTAGTAGGACTCCACATCCTGGCCGCACCAATTGCCTTGGCCGGCCTCCTCCTCCTCCATCCTTTATATACTGAGGCAAGGGGCACCCCATAGACACAAGTTGATCTTCGTGATCGTTCCTTAGCCGTGTGTGGTGCCCCCCTCCACCATATTTCACCTCGGTCATATTGTAGCGGTGCTTAGGTGAAGCCCTGCGACGGTAGAACATCAAGATCGTCACCACGCCGTCGTGCTGACGGAACTCCTCCCCGACGCTTTGCTGGATCGGAGCCCGGGGATCGTCATCGAGCTGAACGTGTGCCAAGAACTCAGAGGTGCCAGAGTAACGGTGCTTGGATCGGTCGGATCGTGAAGATGTACGACTACATCAACCGCGTTGTCACAATGCTTCCGCTGTCGATCTACAAGGGTACGTAGATCACACTCTCCCCCTCCCATTGCTATGCATCACCATGATCTTGCGTGTGCGTAGGAATTTTTTGAAATTACTACGAAACCCAACAGTGGCATCCGAGCCTAGGTTTTATATGTTGATGTTATATGCACGAGTAGAACACAAGTGAGTTGTGGGCGATATAAGTCATACTGCTTACCAGCATGTCATACTTTGGTTCGGCGGTATTGTTGGACGAAGCGGCCCGGACCGACATTACGCGTACGCTTACGCGATACCGGTTCTCCCGACGTGCTTTGCACAAAGGTGGCTAGCGGGTGACAGTTTCTCCAACTTTAGTTGAACCGAGTGTGGCTACGCCCGGTCCTTGCGAAGGTTAAAACAGCACCAACTTGACAAACTATCGTTGTGGTTTTGATGCGTAGGTAAGATTGGTTCTTGCTTAAGCCCGTAGCAGCCACGTAAAACTTGCAACAACAAAGTAGAGGACGTCTAACTTGTTTTTGCAGGGCATGTTGTGATGTGATATGTTCAAGACATGATGCTAAATTTTATTGTATGAGATGATCATGTTTTGTAACCGAGTTATCGGCAACTGGCAGGAGCCATATGGTTGTCGCTTTATTGTATGCAATGCAATCGCGCTGTAATGCTTTACTTTATCACTAAGCGGTAGCGATAGTCATGGAAGCATACGATTGGCGAGACGACAACAATGCTACGATGGAGATCAAGGTGTCGCGCCGATGACGATGGTGATCACGACGGTGCTTCGAAGATGGAGATCACAAGCACAAGATGATGATGGCCATATCATATCACTTATATTGATTGCATGTGATGTTTATCTTTTATGCATCTTATCTTGCTTAGATTGACGGTAGCATTATAAGATGATCTCTCACTAATTATCAAGAAGTGTTCTCCCTGAATATGCACCGTTGCGAAAGTTCTTCGTGCTGAGACACCACGTGATGATCGGGTGTGATAGGCTCTACGTTCAAATACAACGGGTGCAAAACAGTTGCACACGCGGAATACTCAGGTTATACTTGACGAGCCAAGCATATACAGATATGGCCTCGGAACATGGAGACCGAAAGGTCGAGCGTGAATCATATAGCAGATATGATCAACATATCGATGTTCACCAATGAAACTACTCCATCTCACGTGATGATCGGACATGGTTTAGTTGATTTGGATCACGTAATCACTTAGAGGATTAGAGGGATGTCTATCTAAGTGGGAGTTCTTAAGTAATATGATTAATTGAACTTAAATTTATCATGAACTTAGTCCTGGTAGTATTTTGCAAATTATGTTGTAGATCAATAGCTCGCGTTGTTGCTTCCCTGTGTTTATTTTGATATGTTCCTAGAGAAAATTGTGTTGAAAGATGTTAGTAGCAATGATGCGGATTGGATCCGTGATCTGAGGTTTATCCTCATTGCTGCACAGAAGAATTATGTCCTTGATGCACCGCTAGGTGACGGACCTATTGCAGGAGCAGATGCAGGCGTTATGAACATTTGGCTAGCTCAATATGATGACTACTTGATAGTTTAGTGCACCATGCTTAATGGCTTAGAATCGGGACTTCAAAAACGTTTTGAACGTCATGGAGCATATGAGATGTTCCAGGAGTTGAAGTTAATATTTCAAGCAAATACCCGAGTTGAGAGATATGAAGTCTCCAACAAGTTCTATAGCTAAAAGATGGAGGAGAATCGCTCAACTAGTGAGCATGTGCCCAGATTGTCTGAGTACTACAATCGCTTGAATCAAGTGGGAGTTAATCTTCCAGATAAGATAGTGATTGACAGAATTCTCTAGTCACCATCACCAAGTTAGTAGAACTTCGTGATGAACTATGATATGCAAGGGATAACGGAAACGATTCCCAAGCTCTTCGTAATGCGGAAATTGACGAAGGTAGAAATCGAGAAAAACATCAAGTGTTGATGGTAGACAAGACCACTAGTTTCAAGAAAAGGGCAGAGGGAAGAAGGGGAACTTCAAGAAGAACAGGAAGCAAGTTGCTGCTCAAGTGAAGAAGCCCAAGTCTGGTCCTAAGCCTGAGACTAAGTGCTTCTACTGCAAAGGGACTGGTCACTGGAAGCGGAACTACCCCAAGTCATTGGCGGATAAGAAGGATGGCAAAGTGAACATAAGTATATTTGATATACATGTTATTGATGTGTACTTTACTAGTGTTTATAGCAACCCCTTAGTATTTGATACTAGTTCAGTTGCTAAGATTAGTAACTCGAAACGGGAGTTGCAGAATAAACAGAGACTAGTTAAGGGTGAAGTGACGATGTGTGTTGGAAGTGGTTCCAAGATTGATATGATCATCATCGCACACTCCCTATGCTTTCGGGATTAGTGTTGAACCTGAATAAGTGTTATTTGGTGTTTGCGTTAAGCATGAATATGATTTGCATGTTTATTGTAATACGGTTATTCATTTAAGTAAGAGAATAAATTGTTGTTCTGTTTACATGAATAAAACCTTATATGGTTACACACCCAATGAAAATAGTTCGTTGGATCTCGATCGTAGTAATACACATAATCATAATATTGAAACCAAAAGATGCAAAGTTAATAATGATAGTGCAACTTATTTGTAGCACTGCCGTTTAGGTCATATTGGTGTAAAGCGCATGAAGAAACTCCATGCTGATGGGATTTTGGAATCACTTGATTATGAATCACTTGATGCTTGCGAACCATGCCTCATGGGCAAGATGACTAAGACTCCGTTCTCCGGAGCAAGCAACTGACTTATTGGAAATAATACATACTGATGTATGCGGTCCGATGAGTGTTAAGGCTCATGGCAAGTATCGTTATTTCTGAACTTCACAGATGATTTGAGCAGATATGGGTATATCTACTTGATGAAACATAAGTCTGAAACATTTGAAAAGTTCAAAGAATTTCAGAGTGAAGTGGAAAATCATCGTGACAAGAAAATAAAGTTTCTACGATCTGATCGCGGAGATAAATATTTGAGTTACGAGTTTGGTCTTCAGTTAAAACAATGTGAAATAGTTTCACTACTCACGCCACCTGGAACACCACAGCATAATGGTGTGTCCGAACATCATAACCGTACTTTATTAGATATGGTGCGATCTATGATGTCTCTTACCAATCTACCACTATCGTTTTGGGGTTATGCATTAGAGACAGCTGCATTCACGTTAAAAGGGCACCATCTAAATCTGTTGAGACGACACCGTATGAACTGTGGTTTGGCAAGAAACCAAAGTTGTCGTTTCTTAAAGTTTGGGGTTGCAATGCTTATGTGAAAAAGTTTCATCCTGATAAGCTCAAACCCAAATCAGAAAAGTGTGTCTTCATAGGATACCCAAAAAGTTACAGTTAGGTACACCTTCTATCACAGATCCAAAGGCAAGACATTCGTTGCTAAGAATGGATCCTTTCTAGAGAAGGAGGTTCTCTCGAAAGAAGTGAGTGGGAGGAAAGTAGAACTTGATAAGGTAATTGTACCTTCTCCCTTATTGGAAAGTAGTTCATCACAGAAATCTGTTCCTGTGACTACTACACCAATTAGTGAGGAAGCTAATGATGATGATCATGTAACTTCAGATCAAGTTACTACTGAATCTCGTAGGTAAACCAGAGTGAGATCCGCACCAGAGTGGTACGGTAATCCTATTCTGGAGGTCATGCTACTTGACCATGACGAACCTACGGACTATGAAGAAGCGATGGTGAGCCCAGATTTCGCAAAATGGCTTGAGACCATGAAATCTGAGATGGGATCCATGTATGAGAACAAAGTATGGACTTTGGTTGACTTGCCCGATGATCGGCAAGCAATTGAGAATAAATGGATCTTCAAGAGGAAGACGGACGCTGATAGTAGTGTTACTATCTACAAAGCTAGAATTGTCGCAAAAGGTTTTCGACAAGTTCAAGGTGTTGACTACGATGAGAGTTTCTCACTCGTATCTATGCTTAAGTCTGTCCGAATCATGTTAGCAATTGCCGCATTTTATGAAATCTGGCAAATGGATAAACAAAACTGCATTCCTTAATAGATTTATTAAAGAAGAGTTGTATATGATGGAACCAGAAGATTTTGTCAATCCTAAAGGTGCTAACAAAATATGCAAGCTCCAGTGATCCATCTATGGACTGGTGCAAGCATCTCGGAGTTGGAATATACGCTTTGATAAGTTGATCAAAGCATATAGTTTTATACAGACTTGCCATGAAGCCTGTATTTACAAGAAAGTGAGTGGGAGCACTACAACATTTCTGATAAGTATATGTGAATGACATATTGTTGATCGGAAATAATGTAGAATTATTCCGCAAAGCATAAAGGAGTGTTTGAAAGGAATTTTTCAAAGAAAGACCTTGGTAAAGCTGCTTACATATTGAGCATCAAGATCTATAGAGATAGATTAAGACGCTTGATAAGTTTTTTCAATGAGTACATACCTTGACAAGATTTTGAAGTAGTTCGAAATGGAACAGTCAAAGAAAGAGTTCTTGCCTGTGTTGCAAGGTGTGAAATTGAGTAAGACCCAAAGCCTGACCACGGCAGAAGATAGAAATAGAATGAAAGTCATTCCCTATGCCTCAGCCATAGGTTCTATAAAGTATGCCATGCTGTGTACCAGATCTATTGTATACCCTACAGTGTGTTAAGCAAGGGAGTACAATAGTGATCTAAGAGTAGATGTAGCGACCCGACCCGAATGGATCAAGTGCTCTGTGCTCAGGTGTCATCCCTGGATCAGTAATGCTGACACCACACAGTACATCGAAGGATTTATAGCAGAGTGGCAATCACACACTTATTACATCGTTGTCTCAAAGAGAACTTATTACAATAAAAATGGCTTAAGGCCATCTAAAACGATAACAGCGGAAGACTCGGAAGATAAATGGGTCCATCAACTCCAACGGCATCACTGAGTATAGAACCACGACCTAAAACACCTTACTCGTCGTCTGAAAAGTCTGCAACATGAGAAGTTGCAGCCCGAAAACGGGTCAGCACATGGAATATGCTGGCAAAGTAACACATAGAGAGTAATGGAATGAAACAGCTATACTATATGCATATATGGCTGGTGGAAAGCTCTATGGTTACAGTTTTGCGTAAAGCCAGTTTTTCCCTACTGCAAAGGAATAAATTTATTTAACTATCATGGTAGTTGTTAAACATCGAGAATGGTTGACAGCATTCCGATCCCAATTAAGTGAACAATTAAAACCCAACAATATTATTAGAAGTAACATGTTGAGATTCACATGATATTCAAGTACTAGATACTCAAGTTGTCCATAACCGGGGACACGGCTAATCATGATTAGTTTGTACACTCTGCAGAGGTTTGCGCACTTTTCCCCACAAGACTCGATCGCCTCCGTTTGGTTTCTCGCACTACATGGTGTTTGAGAAGACGGATGACCGAGACACAGTCTTTCAGAAGCGCTAGCACCTTACATGTGGGGTAGACCGTACCACCTACAACCCCTACATCTGCTAGTCCACCCCGTAAGAGTTCGCACAACTTAGTCAACTATGCCAGAGCCCATAATGGCTTGTGGCTGCACAGGGAAGTTTCTAGCATGAAAGATCTTATGATCCCTTTGAGCCTGGGTGGCGGTCCGAAAAAAAATAGGCAAGTCCTGATAGACATCAGGTGCCTCAATCCACCCAGATGTGTGTTTAAGTTGCCACCTTAGATAAACCATTAAAATTATCAACTCACATCTGTCATGGATATCACTCACCCAATCCACGTCTACTAGCATAGCATGGCATAATAAGCAAACGTAGAAGTAACTCCCAAAGGTTTCATAATAATAATACAGGTGATAGGTACTACCTCATCTACTTCCCATCCCATAATTTAATTAGATCCTAATCATGCAATGTGAGAGGATTGATCTAATGCAATAAAACATGGGTTGTAGAAAAGGTATGATCAAAGTGTTACTTGCCTTGCTGATGATCCGCGAGTCCTAGGGTTTCGAAGTAACAGGCGGCGCAATCTGGGTGATCTATCACAGACAAACAACAAGCACACAATAAGTACTCATCTAATGCACAGGTAAAACTCGAACAAGAGATCGAACCAGAAAGTTCAACTTAAGAACTCCGGTTGCAAAGAAAGAACGAACCGAACAAAGAAACGGAAAACAAACGGCGGAAGAAAACAACTCGGTTCTAGCAAGTTGAAACTAGGTCAAATTTTACCAGGGCAAAAACTTGTTTAAGTTGATTAGACGGAACGGCGATTTCGAAACGAAACTCCAGGCGCTTGGATCACCTGATTCCGATAAACGAGCGAGAAGATAAACTAGAACGAAGATCAGATCTGAGATCGCGATCGCGGAATAAATCCGACGAGAAGAAAAAGAAGAACGGTTATACGAACGGGCGTTCGTTAACCTAGAAGAATCCGGTGATCACGTTCATTAGGACGAACGGTCCGGCGAACTGTCCAAAGGCAACTAAATCGGAAAAGAAAACGAATCCGATCTAGGGTTTCGGAGAAGAAAACCGAAACAAAAAACCGATCTAGAAAACGAATCAGAGGAGAAGAAAAGAATCGGAACGATTAGAAGAAAACGATCCGAGGAAAAGAGACGCGGGCAACCTCCGGCGAGAGGCTCCGGTGGCGTGGCGTAGGGTGGCGGCGGCGTGGGCAAGGTGCGGCGGCGGCGCTAGGGCACAAGGGCGGCGGCGCGGGTGTGGGGTGGCGCGGTGGAGGGCTTGGGGTTTGGTTTGATGATTTGGAGGGGGGGGTGTTGGGGTATTTATATTGGTGAGGGGAGGGGGTTTCTTGGGGAAGGGGACAAGAAATAGAGTAGGAATAGGAAAGAAAGAGAGGAAACGGAGTAGGACTAAAGTCCTACTAGGAATCAAAAAGGGGCGGCGGCGGCTCCTGCCTCTGGAGCCTGGCGCGCGCGATGGCCTGGCGCGGCCGGCTGCCTGCACTGGGGAGGCGGTGGCTGGCCTGGGCCTTGGCCCGGCTGGCCTGCTGGATTTTTTTTGAAACGGTTACGCGCGCAGAAAAAGACAGAAAAGAAAATCTAAACGGGCTCCAAAATTTCTAAAGTAAATTTTCCCCGACTCCTAAAAATGAGCCGAACAAAATGAACTTTACTCCGGACCTAGAATGCAATTTTTAAAACACGAATTTTTCCCTTCAAATAAAAGCAAACAAAACTCCGGCAACACCAAAATTTGATTTATTCAATAAATCTTCATTTTTCCTAAATTTGGGAAAGTCATATTATTCCCTCTCTTATATTTTTGATATTGGAAAAAATAATTGAAGATGAAATAAATAAATCAAATGATCCTCTTTTCAAAATTTGAGAAAACTCAATATGAAAATAACGAAATCTCCAACTCTCTCCGAGGTCCTTGAGTTGCGTGAAATTTCTAGGATCAACCAAATGCAATGAAAATATGATATGCATGATGATCTAGTGTATAACATTCCAAATTGAAAATTTGGTGATGTTACAAACCTACCCCCCTTGCTTAAGATGAATCTCGCCCTCGAGATTCGGGTTGGCTAGAAAATAGGTGAGGGTGGTCCTTGAGCAAATCTTCTTCTCTCTCCCAGGTGGCTTCATCCTCTGAGTGGTGGTTCCACTGAACTTTGCAAAACTTGATAACCTTGCTGCGAGTAACTCTACTGGCATAATCGAGAATCTTGACTGGTTTCTCCTCATATGTTAAGTCGTCCTTCAACTGAATCGCTTCAAGCGGCACGGTATCTCTTAGCGGTACCTCCGCCATTTCGGCATGACATTTTTTCAGCTGAGAAACATGGAATACATCATGAACTCCTGACAATCCCTTTGGTAATTCCAACTTATAAGCGACTTCTCCCATACGTTGCAAAATCTTGTACGGTCCAACAAAACGCGGTGCTAACTTTCCCTTAACTCCAAAGCGCTTAACTCCTCGAAGTGGGGATACTCGGAGATAAACTCTGTCTCCGGTTTCGTAAACTGTCTCCTTGCGTTTAGAATCTGCGTAGCTCTTCTGCCTGGACTGGGCTACCTTGAGCCTATCGCGAATCAACTTAACTTTCCGTTCAGACTCCTTAATCAAATCTGGTCCAAAGAATTGACGGTCTCCAACTTCGTCCCATGACAACGGTGTCCTACACCTCCTTCCGTATAAAGCTTCGAAAGGTGCCATCTTTAAACTAGTTTGGTAACTATTGTTTAAGAAAACTCCGCATACGGCAAGTTATCGTCCCAACTAGATCCATAATCTAGTGCACAAGCTCTCAGCATATCTTCCAAAATCTGATTGACTCTCTCGGTCTGTCCATCTGTCTGCGGATGAAAAGTTGTGCTGAACTCTAGTCTGGTTCCTAAAGTTTCATGCAACTGATTCCAAAACTTTGAGGTAAATTGGGTTCCTCTATCTGATACGATACTCTTCGGAACTCCATGCAAACAAATGATCCTAGTCATGTATTTCTTTGCCAACTTAGCACTGGTGTAAGTGGTTTTAACTGGAATAAAATGTGCTACCTTTGTCAAACGATCAACTACTACCCATATCGAGTCATAGCCTGATTTTGTCCTGGGTAGTCCTATGATAAAATCCATGCCTATCTTATCCCACTTCCATTCGGGTATCGGCAATGGTTGTAACAATCCTGCTGGCTTCTGATGCTCTGCCTTTACTCTCTGACATACGTCACAACCTGCTACATATGCTGCAATATCCTTCTTCATTCCGGTCCACCAGAATGTTTCCTTCAAATCCAAATACATCTTGGTATTCCCTGGGTGAATCGAATATGGTGAATCATGTGCCTCTTGCAAAATCAACTTCCTGATCTCCGTGTCATTGGGCACATAAACACGGTCCTCAAACCATAAGGTATCGTGCTCATCCTCACGAAATCCCTTAGCTTTTCCTTTGCTAAGTTTCTCCTTTATAGCAGCAATCCTTTTGTCAGGTTTTTGAGCTTCTCTGATCTTATCCATCAATGTTGACTGAATCTCCAATGCTGCTACATAGCCTCTCGGAACTATTTCCAAACATAGCTCACGAAGGTTTTCTGCTAACTCCTTGGGTATTTTCCCCGTCATTAGGGTATTGACATGGCTCTTACGGCTCAATGCGTCAGCTACTACATTAGCTTTTCCGGGATGGTAATGCAATCTCATGTCATAATCCTTGATGAGCTCCAACCATCTCCTCTGTCTGAGGTTCAACTCCTTCTGCGTGAAAATGTACTTCAAACTCTTGTGATCCGTGTACACCTCACAATGATTTCCAATGAGGAAATGTCTCCACGTCTTCAATGCATGCACTACGGCTGCTAACTCCAAATCATGCGTGGCATAATTCAACTCATGAGGCTTCAGTTGTCGTGAAGCATATGAAACAACTCTTCCTTCCTGCATAAGCACTGCTCCAAGTCCTCGACGTGAAGCGTCGCAATACACCTCATAATCCTTGGTCTGATCTGGCAAAATCAATACTGGTGAGGTAACCAAACATTTCTTCAACTCCTAGAAACTAGCCTCACACTCCTCAGTCCATTTGAACTTAGTATCCTTCTTCAACAACTCCGTCATAGGCTTTGCAATCTTTGAAAAGTTCTCAATGAATCTCCGGTAGTATCCTGCGAGTCCAAGAAAACTCCGGATCTCTCCAACTGTTGTTGGTGCTTCCCATTCGGTTACGGTCTCAACCTTTGTGGGGTCAACTGCTATACCTTCTCCGGATATAACGTGTCCGAGGAATCCAACTTCCTTCAACCAAAACTCACATTTGCTGAATTTGGCGTATAACTGATGTTCCCTTAGTTTCTCCAAAACCAAACGCAAATGTTCCTTATGCTCCTCTTCATTCTTTGAATAAACCAGAATTTCATCAATGAACACTACGACGAACTTATCCAAAAACTCCATAAACACTTTGTTCATCAGGTTCATAAAATAGGCAGGTGCGTTACTCAATCCAAATGACATAACGGTATACTCATACAGTCCATATCTTGTGGTGAATGCTGTCTTAGGTATGTCCTGCTCCCGAATCTTCAATTGGTGGTACCTTGATCGCAAATCGATCTTGGAAAACACTTTAGCTCCTTGCAAACGATCAAACAGGTCATTGATCATTGGCAGTGGGTACTTATTCTTGATGGTTACTTCATTCAATCCCCGATAATCTACAACCATCCTTAATGATCCATCCTTCTTTTCCACTAGAAGTACGGGTGATCCCCAAGGCGAAGAACTTGGGCGAATGTAACCTTTATCCAATAATTCCTTAATCTGATTCTTAATTTCCACCAAATCCTTTGCTGGCATCCGGTACGGTCGCTTCGATATTGGGCCTGTACCTGGTAATAACTCAATCAAAAACTCAATGTCTCTATCCGGTGGCATGCCTGGTAATTCCTCAGGAAATACATCAGGAAAATCCTTTACCACTGGTACTTCTTCTTGCACAACTCCTGTTAGGCAGTTTACTTGTGTCCAGTTTGGTACATGGCGGGATACATACTTGATCCTTCTCCCTTCGGGTGTGGTAAGCAAAATTGACTTACTAGCACACTCAATATTCCCTTCATACTTTGATAACCAATCTATGCCTAATATCACATCCAATCCTTGAGATTCCAATACTATTAGGTCTGAGGGAAACACATAGTTACCAATCCTTAATGGTAACCGATCACACCATCGTCTAGCCATAAACTCCGCTCCTGGTGAGCTTACTAACATGGGTGACCTAAGGGCTTGGGTTGGCAGGTTATACTTATCCACAAATCCCCTTGATATGTATGAATGCGATGCACCAGTGTCAAAAAGAACAAGTGCGGTAAATGACTTAACCAAAAACTTACCGATTACTGCATCGGGTTGATCTTCAACCTCCTCCACATTAACGTGGTTCACCTGTCCCCTATTGAAAGGGTTCGGCTTCTTCCCAGAGCTTCCATTGCCATTTCCATTCTGGCCTTCGGGACATTCATTGGCATAATGTCCGGTCTTGGAACACTTGAAACATGTGACTTGACTCAGGTCTCTCTTGGTTGGGGTTGATGGGATGGTACGGTTCTGGCCGTTGCTTCCTCCATTCCCATTACCATTCTTGTGGCCATTATGGTTGTGCGAGCTACCTCCTCCATGGGTGTGCTGAAACTGAAATCCCGGTTTAGGGGTAAAGCGGGGCTTCTGCTGGGCTCCAGATTTATACTTCCCCTGTCCATACTTCCTCTTGCGGTTCTCAATCTGCTGTTGCTTCCCTTCAATCATGATGGCACGATCTACCAACTCCTGGTAGTTGTTGAAACTTGCTACCATCAACTGCATGCTTAGCTCATCATTCAATCCTTCCAGAAACTTCTCCTGCTTAGCTGCATCCATAGCAACGTCATCTGGAGCATAACGTGCTAACTTGCTGAAGTCGTCAACGTACTGGCCAACTGTCCTTCCTCCTTGGCGTAAGTTATGAAACTCACGCTTCTTTATGGCCATAGCTCCTGCTGAAACATGGGCAGTGCGGAAAGCTTGCTGAAACTGATCCCATGTGACAGTGTCGACTGGGTAAGTGGCTGTGAAATTCTCCCACCATGCTGTCGCGGGTCCGTCAAGCTGGTGAGCGGCAAACTTCACTTTCTCACCATCCGTGCATCCTGCAGTGGTCAACTCCCTTCCTATCTTGCGGAGCCAATCGTCTGCTACTATCGGCTCGGTGCTACTAGAAAACACCGGCGGATTTAGCCTAAGAAAACGGGCTAAGTGGTCAACAGGTGGTGGTGGTGGTGGGTTGTTGTTGTTGTTCTGCTAGTTCTGGACTAACATCTGCATCAATTGATTCTGTTGCTGGATCAATTGAGTGAGCTCCGGTGGGAATCCATTGTCACGTCTCGGAGGCATCTGAGGGTTTAGAAAAGACAAGAATTAAGAATAGAGTGAGGTCTAAAGGGAAAACACTACCCCAATGCTCATGAGCAAATGCACACAAAATCACTTCAATCAATCAAACAAGGGCTTACAATCAGTCTAAAACTATCGCAAAAGTGCTCGACTATAATGTTTACATGGGGGAAATACTACTACTATCTGGTGGTCATCTAGAAATTTGAACCGGTGGAAGACTCCATGATATCTGCTCCAGCTTCGTCTTCAAAGTCGGGTTCACTTGGATCCGAATCGGTGTCGTCGATGATGATGTAGTTGTCCGGACATGCGACGTACACGTCTTCCTTCCTAGATGCTAACTTCCCCTTGAGTTCTTCAATCTCCTGCTTAAGATCGCCATTGTGCCTTGCTAGAGCTACGATCTCGTCCATGTAGTCCTTGCGTGTAGACTTCAGTTCTCCTTCTAGCTCGATGATCCTTGCCTTCGCATTCTTCAGCTCTATCATATCATTGCACATCTGGTTCTCGTGGCGTCGAATGTGCTGGTTTAACTCCTGGATGAATGATGCAATGGATCTATCCTTCTTGGTGCTGACTAACTCCCATTGTTCATCTCGGCGTCCGCAAATCTGGTAGATAGTGTCCTTGAGGTCTTCTTGATAAACTTCTCCAATGCGTCCTATGGTGATATGAGCTGCCATGCTCCTTCCCAGACTCCAGGTTGGTGCATTGAAAACACTATCTATGGGTTTCGTGATTGGCGCGAATGTTCTCCCCGGAACGTGAGCTTGAATCTTCCAGCACTCCTCTTCAGGCAGAGTGGCGTTGAAGGTTCCCGTGAAGCTTGGTAATCCAATGTTCAGGTACTTGGTGACTTCCTTCAGGTGAAATCCAAAAGGTGTGCCTTCATCCGGTTGAGCGTACTTAATCTTCACGTGCGTCATCCTAGAAGAGTAGAAAAGATGAGGAGTTAGAAAATGAGAAGAGAATGGTGATCTATGGCTTTAACTTAGTGGTCGTGTCCTACAGTCAGCGTGTACTCTGATACCATTCTCTGTAGCGACCCGACCCGAATGGATCAAGTGCTCTGTGCTCAGGTGTCATCCCTGGATCAGTAATGCTGACACCACACAGTACATCGAAGGATTTATAGCAGAGTGGCAATCACACACTTATTACATCATTGTCTCAAAGAGAACTTATTACAATAAAAATGGCTTAAGGCCA
Organism: Triticum urartu; assembly: GCF_003073215.2. Taxonomy (NCBI): domain Eukaryota; kingdom Viridiplantae; phylum Streptophyta; class Magnoliopsida; order Poales; family Poaceae; genus Triticum; species Triticum urartu. Next base: position 490,752,797 of record NC_053028.1, on the reverse strand, counting down.
TCTAAAACGATAACAGCGAAAGACTCGGAAGATAAATGGGTCCATCAACTCCAACGGCATCACTGAGTATAGAACCACGACCTAAAACACCTTACTCGTCGTCTGAAAAGTCTGCAACATGAGAAGTTGCAGCCCGAAAACGGGTCAGCACATGGAATATGCTGGCAAAGTAACACATAGAGAGTAATGGAATGAAACAGCTATACTATATGCATATATGGCTGGTGGAAAGCTCTATGGTTACAGTTTTGCGTAAAGCCAGTTTTTCCCTACTGCATGCAATAAAACATGGGTTGTAGAAAAGGTATGATCAAAGTGTTACTTGCCTTGCTGATGATCCGCGAGTCCTAGGGTTTCGAAGTAACAGGCGGCGCAATCTGGGTGATCTATCACAGACAAACAACAAGCACACAATAAGTACTCATCTAATGCACAGGTAAAACTCGAACAAGAGATCGAACCAGAAAGTTCAACTTAAGAACTCCGGTTGCAAGAAAAGAACGAACCGACAAAGAAACGGAAAAACAAACGGCGGAAGAAAACAACTCGGTTCTAGCAAGTTGAAACTAGGTCAAATTTTACCGGGGCAAAAACTTGTTTAAGTTGATTAGACGGAACGGCGGTTTCGAAACGAAACTCCAGGCGCTTGAATCACCTGATTCCGATAAACGAGCGAGAAGATAAACTAGAACGAAGATCGGATCTGAGATCGCGATCGCGGAATAAATCCGACGAGAAGAAAAAGAAGAACGGTTATACGAATGGACGTTCGTTAACCTAGAAGAATCCGGTGATCACGTTCGTTAGGACGAACGGTCCGGCGAACGGTCCAAAGGCAACTAAATCGGAAAAGAAAACGAATCTGATCTAGGGTTTCGGAGAAGAAAACTGAAACGAAAAACCGATCTAGAAAACGAATCAGAGGAGAAGAAAAGAATCGGAACGATTAGAAGAAAACGATCCGAGGAAAAGAGACGCGGGCAACCTCCGGCGAGGTCTCCGGCGAGAGGCTCCGGCGGCGTGGCGGAGGGCGGCGGCGGCGTGGGCGAGGTGTGGCGGCGGCGCTAGGGCACAAGGGCGGCGGCGCGGGTGTGGGGTGGCGCGGTGGAGGGCTTGGGGTTTGGTTTGATGATTTGGAGGGGGGTGTTGGGGTATTTATATTGGTGAGGGGAGGGGGTTTCTTGGGGTAGGGGACAAGAAATAGAGTAGGAATAGGAAAGAAAAAGAGGAAACGGAGTAGGACTAAAGTCCTACTAGGAATCAAAAAGGGGCGGCGGCGGCTCCTGCCTCTGGCGCCTGGCGCGCGCGATGGCCTGGCGCGGCCGGCTGCCTGCACTGGGGAGGCGGTGGCTGGCCTGGGCCTTGGCCCGGCTGGCCTGCTGGATTTTTTTTGAAACGGTTACGCGCGCAGAAAAAGACAGAAAAGAAAATCTAAACGGGCTCCAAAATTTCTAAAGTAAATTTTCCCCGACTCCTAAAAATGAGCCGAACAAAATGAACTTTACTCCGGACCTAGAATGCAATTTTTAAAACACGCATTTTTCCCTATCCAAATAAAAGCAAACAAAACTCCAGCAACACCAAAATTTGATTTATTCATTAAATCTTCATTTTTCCTAAATTTGTGAAAGTCATATTATTCCCTCTCTTATATTTTTTATATTGGAAAAATAATTGAAGATGAAATAAATAAATAAAATGATCCTCTTTTCAAAATTTGAGAAAACTCAAATATGAAAATAACGAAATCTCCAACTCTCTCCGAAGGTCCTTGAGTTGCGTGAAATTTCTAGGATCAACCAAAATGCATGAAAATATGATATGCATGATGATCTAGTGTATAACATTCCAAATTGCAAATTTGGGATGTTACAGTAGATCACTGGACATCGGTCAAAATTATCATTAGTGGAATAAGGATATGTTTCTCGATTATGGAGGTGACAAAAAGGTTCGTCGTAAAGGGTTACGTCGATGCAAGTTTTAACACTAATCTAGATGACTTTAAGTCTCAATCTAGATACATATTGAAAGTGGGAGCAATTAGCTAGAGTAGCTCTGAGCAGAGTATTGTTGACATAGAAATTTGCAAAATACATATGGATCTGAATGTGGCAGACCCGTTGACTAAAATTATCTCACAAGCAAAACATGATCACACCTTAGTACTCTTTGGGTATTAATCACATAGCAATGTGAACTAGATTACTGAATCTAGTAAACCCTTTGGGTGTTGGTCACATGGCGATGTGAACTATGGGTGTTAATCACATGATGATGTGAACTATCGATGTTAATCACATGGTGATGTGATCTAGATTATTGACTCTAGTGCAAGTGGGAGACTGAAGGAAATATGCCCTAGAGGCAATAATAAAGTTATTATTTATTTCCTTATATCATGATAAATGTTTATTATTCATGCTAGAATTGTATTAACTGGAAACATAATACATGTGTGAATACATAGACAAACAGAATGTCACTAGTAGGCCTCTACTTGACTAGCCTGTTGATCAAAGATGGTTATGTTTCCTAACCATGGACAAAGAGTTGTTATTTGATTAACGGGATCACATCATTAGTTGAATGATCTGATTGACATGACCCATTCCATTAGCTTAGCACCCGATCGTTTAGTATGTTGCTATTGCTTTCTTCATGACTTATACATGTTCCTATGACTATGAGATTATGCAACTCCCGTTTGCCAGAGGAACACTTTGTGTGCGACCAAACGTCACAACGTAACTGGGTGATTATAAAGGAGCTCTACAGGTGTCTCCAAAGGTACATGTTGGGTTGGCGTATTTTGAGATTAGGATTTGTCACTCCGATTGTCGGAGAGGTATCTCTGGGCCCTCTCGGGAATGCACATCACTGAAGCCTTGCAAGCGTTGCAACTAATGAGTTAGTTGCGGGATGATGTATTACAGAACGAGTAAAGAGACTTGCCGGTAATGAGATTGAACTAGGTATAGGATACCGACGATCGAATCTCGGGCAAGTAACATACCGATGACAAAGGGAACAACGTATGTTGTTATGCGGTCTGACCGATAAAGATCTTCGTAGAATATGTAGGAGCCAATATGAGCATCCAGGTTCCGCTATTGGTTATTGACCGGAGACATGTCTCGGTCATGTCTACATTGTTCTCGAACCATAGGGTCCGCACGCTTAAGGTTTCGATGACAGTTATATTATGAGTTTATGAGTTTTGATGTACCGAAGGAGTTCGGAGTCCTGTATGAGATCGGGGACATGATGAGGAGTCTCGAAATGGTCGAGACGTAAAGATCGATATATTGGACGACTATATTCGGACATCGGAAAGGTTCCGAGTGATTTGGGTATTTTTCGGAGTACCGGGTAGTTACGGGAGAAGCAATGGGCCTTGATGGGCTTTAGTGGGAAGAGGAGAAAGGGCCAAGGGGCTGCTGCGCCCCCCTCCCCTCTGGTCCAAATTGGACTAGGGAAAAGGGGGCCGGCCACCTTTCCTTCTCCTCCACTTCCTTCTCCCTTCCTACCCTCTTGGTGGACTCCTACTAGGACTTGGAGTCCTAGTAGGACTCCACATCCTGGCCGCACCAATTGCCTTGGCCGGCCTCCTCCTCCTCCATCCTTTATATACTGAGGCAAGGGGCACCCCATAGACACAAGTTGATCTTCGTGATCGTTCCTTAGCCGTGTGTGGTGCCCCCCTCCACCATATTCCACCTCGGTCATATTGTAGCGGTGCTTAGGCGAAGCCCTGCGACGGTAGAACATCAAGATCGTCACCACGCCGTCGTGCTGACGGAACTCCTCCCCGATGCTTTGCTGGATCGGAGCCCGGGAATCGTCATCGAGCTGAACGTGTGCCAAGAACTCGGAGGTGCCGGAGTAACGGTGCTTGGATCGGTCGGATCGTGAAGACGTACGACTACATCAACCGCGTTGTCACAACGCTTCCACTGTCGATCTACAAGGGTACGTAGATCACACTCTCCCCCTCTCATTGCTATGCATCACCATGATCTTGCGTGTGCGTAGGAATTTTTTTGAAATTACTACGAAACCCAACAACACGAGACCCACTAGACAAGAGGAGGAGCACTCGAGGCATCATCATCATCAAAACACCACCCGGCCATTGGGAAAGACCGAGCAGTGGCCTCATTGTCGACCTCCTCTGAACCTGGATCGACCTCCTCACCAGCAGCAGCCCTTGCTGCCTTCTGCTCACGCCGAACAAGCTTCTCCTTGTTGATTTCCTTGATCTGACGATGCTGAATCGACTGACACATCTTGAACATGTTGCTCAAGGTCTTGAACAGCGACTTCTTCCCTCCCTTGGCAAAGATGGCCTCAGAGCCAACAGACTTGGCCTTACCACGAGGGATCCATGCAGTAGAGGACATGCCTGGAGTGTAAGTAGCACGATCCTCAGGCCTAGGGTTGCGCCCCTTCTTGATGGGCACATAGGGAGCAGGAGCAGCTGGGGTCCAGTTGGAGTTGCGCTTGGGAACAATAGTCTTGAAGTTGGCAATGTACTTTGCTGGACAGACGGCCTCAATCAATGCCTATATGAATGGATCAGAGATTAAAGACTTGTTCTCTTGTACACACTGACGCAGCTCGTAGTACATGAAATCCAGAACATCCACTTTCTTCTTCTGATGAAGATACTCAAAGACATCAAGCATGGAGCTCCGAATGTTATGGGAATCCCCGGCCTTTGGAGTGAGGGTATACCACAGAATATGGCGCATGGTGTCATAGAGGGGCAAGAGGTCTTTGATGGACCCAGTGACAAACGACTTCTCTTGTTTGTAAGCAAAGGCAATCTCATCCTTAGTGCGCTGCCCACTTTCCCTAACAATGCCAAACTCATCAGAAACAGTTTCTTCATCCATGAACGGGTAGGGAATGATCTCAGAGAACTTTGCTATAGGAGCTGAGCACTGATGTGTTCCGGACATCCATGTGAGGGTGCGAGCAGAATCATTCGAGAAGTACATAGTGGCAAAGAACTACATCACTAGATCTTCATTGTAGGGGTGGTTGAAGGTGACAAACAGAATCAGACCCAATCGTCCAAGAGCGGAGTACACACCGGGATACAGATGATCATTGTCGCGCAAACTCTCAGTGTTGACTTGCTTGTGAGGAGTAAACTTCTTTGACTTGGTCATAAGAAGCTCATGATAGATCCTTTGCTGAAACCCATTCTTGAAACGGGGGTCCACTCCCATACTCGTGGCCTTAACATACGGATGGCTCTGTCTCTCAGCCCAGATCTCTGGCTTGGTCCACTTGACAAGAGGCACACTCCGAAGGTCACGCTTGCCCGGAATGGCTTGCTCCGGACTAGACTCCTCTTCCTCTTCTTCATATTCCTCATCACGATCATCTTCTTCTTCTATCTCATCATCTTGTGAGTCATATTCTTCCTCAGAATCATCGGAAGCCTCAACAACGGGCCGCTTTGAGGCTGCACGGCAAGCACGGCCCTGACCTGACCCAGACCCCTGACCCATGCCTTCAGACGGCTGACAACGAGCAATGGTGAAGTCCTTTGATCCTCCTTTTGCATGCTTGCGACGAAGCTCAGACCTCTTGTCAGCAGAGTCTGAAACACACGCAAACACCCAACAACACAAAGCACGAGACACAAATGAGTACAAGTGCAAGATGAATGGCAAGGAGATAGACAAAAATCTAGGCAAACGTTCCTGGATAGCCCGTGTGCACGAGGGTTTAGACCCCGTGGGCATGGGGGCCCGTGCGCACGGTACAGGACCGTGGGCACGGGGCCCCGTGCGCACGGGGGTCAAACACCCCATGGACACGGGGGTCTCCCTGTTGGGTAATGTAGTAATTTCAAAAAAAAATCCTACGCACACGCAAGATCATGGTGATGCATAGCAACGAGAGAGGAGAGTGTACTCTACGTACCCTCGTAGACCGACAGCGGAAGCGTTATGACAACACGGTTGATGTAGTCGTACGTCTTCACGTCCCGACCGATCAAGCACTGAAACTACGGCACCTCTGAGTTTTAGCACACGTTCAGCTCGATGACGATCCCCGGACTCCGATCCAGCAAAGTGTCGGGGAAGAGTTCCGTCAGCACGACGGCGTGGTGACAATCTTGATGTTCTACCGTCGCAGGGCTTTGCCTAAGCACCGCTACAATATTATCGAGGAGTATGGTGGAAGGGGGCACCGCACACGGCTAATAAAACGATCATGAGGATCAACTTGTGTGTCCAGAGGTGCCCCCTTGCCCCGTATATAAAGGAGCAAGGGGGGTGAGTCTGGCCCTAGGAGGAGGCGCGCCGGAGGAGTCCTACTCCTACCGGGAGTAGGACTCCCCCCTTTCCCTAGTTAGATTAGGACTTGGGGGGAAGGAGGAGAGGGAAGAAAGGAAAGGGGGGCGCCGCCCCCCTCCTTGTCCAATTCGGACTTGGGGGGGGGGGAGGGGCGCGCGGCAGCCCCTAGGCCTCCTCTCCTCTTCCTCCACTAGGCCCATTAAGGCCCATTAGGTTACCGTGGGGTTCCGGTAACCTCCCAGTACTCCGGTAAAATGCCGATTTCACCCGGAACACTTCCGATGTCCAAACATAGGCTTCCAATATATCAATCTTTATGTCTCGACCATTTCGAGACTCCTCATCATGTCCGTTATCACATCCGGGACTCCGAACAAACTTCGGTACATCAAAATATATAAACTCATAATGAAACTATCATCGTAACGTTAAGCGTGCGGACCCTACGGGTTCGAGAACAATGTAGACATGACAGAGACATGTCTCCGATCAATAACCAATAGTGGAACCTGGATGCTCATATTGGCTCCCACATATTCTACGAAGATCTTTATCGGTCAGACCGCATAACAACATACTTTGTTCCCTTTGTCATCGGTATGTTACTTGCCCGAGATTCGATCGTTGGTATCTCAATACCTAGTTCAATCTCGTTACCGGCAAGTCTCTTTACTCGTTTCGTAATACATCATCTCGCAACTAACTCATTAGTTGCAATGCTTGCAAGGCTTATGTGATGTGTATTACCGAGAGGGCCCAGAGATACCTCTCCGACAATCGGAGTGACAAATCCTAATCTCGAAATACGCCAACCCAACATGTACCTTTGGAGACACCTGTAGAGCTCCTTTATAATCACCCAGTTACGTTGTGACGTTTGGTAGCACACAAAGTGTTCCTCCGGCAAACAGGAGTTGCATAATCTCATAGTCATAGGAACATGTATAAGTCATGAAGAAAGCAATAGCAACATACTAAATGATCGGGTGCTAAGCTAATGGAATGGGTCATGTCAATCACATCATTCTCCTAATGATGTGATCCCGCTAATCAAATGACAACACATGTCTATGGTTAGGAAACATAACCATCTTTGATTAACGAGCTAGTCAAGTAGAGGCATACTAGTGACGTTTAGTTTGTCTATGCATTCACACAAGTATTATGTTTCCGGATAATACAATTCTAGCATGAATAATAAACATTTATCATGATATAAGGAAATAAAATAATAACTTTATTATTGCCTCTAGGGCATATTTCCTTCAGTCTCCCACTTGCACTAGAGTCAATAATCTAGATTACATAGTAATGATTCTAACACCCATGGAGCTTTGGTGCTGATCATGTTTTGCTCGTGGAAGAGGCTTAGTCAACGGGTCTGCTACATTCAGATCCGTATGTATCTTGCAAATCTCTATGTCTCCCACCTGGACTAGATCCCGGATGGAATTGAAGCGTCTCTTGATGTGCTTGGTTCTCTTGTGAAATCTGGATTCCTTTGCCAAGGCAATTGCACCAGTATTGTCACAAAAGATTTTCATTGGACCCGATGCACTAGGTATGACACCTAGATCGGATATGAACTCTTTCATGCAGACTCCTTCGTTTGCTGCTTCTGAAGTAGATATGTACTCCGCTTCACATGTAGATCCCGCCACAACGCTTTGTTTAGAACTGCACCAACTGACAGCTCCACCGTTTAATGTAAACACGTATCTGGTTTGCGATTTAGAATCGTCCGGATCAGTGTCAAAGCTTGCATCAACGTAACCATTTATGATGAGCTCTTTGTCACCTCCATATACGAGAAACATATCCTTAGTCCTTTTCAGGTATTTCAGGATGTTCTTGACCGCTGTCCAGTGATCCACTCCTGGATTACTTTGGTACCTCCCTGCTAGACTTATAGCAAGACACACATCAGGTCTGGTACACAGCATTGCATACATGATAGAGCCTATGGCTGAAGCATAGGGAACATCTTTCATTTTCTCTCGATCTTCTGCAATGGTCAGGCATTGAGTCTTACTCAATTTCACACCTTGTAACACAGGCAAGAATCCTTTCTTTGCTTGATCCATTTTGAACTTCTTCAAATTTTTGTCAAGGTATGTGCTTTGTGAAAGTCCAATTAAGCGTCTTGATCTATCTCTATAGATCTTAATGCCCAATATGTAAGCAGCTTCACCGAGGTCTTTCATTGAAAAACTCTTATTCAAGTATCCCTTTATGCTATCCAGAAATTCTATATCATTTCCGATTAGTAATATGTCATCTACATATAATATCAGAAATTTTACAGAGCTCCCACTCACTTTCTTGTAAATACAGGCTTCTCCAAAAGTCTGTACAAAACCAAATGCTTTGATCACACTATCAAAGCGTTTATTCCAACTCCGAGAGGCTTTCACCAGTCCATAAATGGATCGCTGGAGCTTGCACACTTTGTTAGCTCCCTTTGGATCGACAAAACCTTGTGACTGCATCATATACAACTCTTCTTCCAGAAATCCATTCAGGAATGCAGTTTTGACATCCATCTGCCAAATTTCATAATCATAAAATGCGGCAATTGCTAACATGATTCGGACAGACTTAAGCATCGCTACGGGTGAGAAGGTCTCATCGTAGTCAATCCCTTGAACTTGTCGAAAACCTTTTGCGACAAGTCAAGCTTTGTAGACAGTAACATTACTGTCAGCGTCAATCTTCTTCTTGAATATCCATTTATTCTCAATTGCTTGCCGATCATTGGGCAAGTCAACCAAAGTCCACACTTTGTTCTCATACATGGATCCCATCTCAGATTTCATGGCTTCAAGCCATTTTGCGGAATCTGGGCTCACCATCGCTTCTTCATAGTTCGTAGGTTCATCATGATCTAGTAGCATGACTTCCAGAACAGGATTACCGTACCACTCTGGTGCGGATCTTACTATGGTTGATCTACGAGGTTCAGTAGTATCTTGTTCTGAAGTTTCATGATCATTATCGTTAGCTTCCTCACTAATTGGTGTAGGTGTCATAGAAACTGGTTTATGTGATGTACTACTTTCCAATAAGGGAGCAGGTAAAGTTACCTCATCAAGTTCTACTTTCCTCCCACTCACTTCTTTCGAGAGAAACTCCTTCTCTAGAAAGTTTCCGAATTTAGCAATAAAAGTCTTGCCTTCGGATCTGTGATAGAAGGTGTATCCACTAGTTTCCTTTGGATATCCTATGAAGACACATTTCTCTGATTTGGGTTCGAGCTTATCAGGTTGAAGCTTTTTCACATAAGCATCGCAGCCCCAAACTTTCAGAAATGACAACTTTGGTTTCTTTCCAAACCACAGTTCATAAGGCGTCGTCTCAACGGATTTTGATGGTGCCCTATTTAACGTGAATGCGGCCGTCTCTAAAGCATAACCCCAAAACGATAGCAGTAAATCAGTAAGAGACATCATAGATCGCACCATATCTAGTAAAGTACGATTACTTTGTTCGGACACACCATTACGCTGTGGTGTTCCGGGTGGCGTGAGTTGCGAAACTATTCTGCATTGTTTCAAATGTACACCAAACTCGTAACTCAAATATTCTCCTCCACGATCAGATCGTAGGAATTTTATTTTCTTGTTACGATGATTTTCAACTTCACTCTGAAATTCTTTGAACTTTTCAAATGTTTCAGACTTACGTTTCATTAAGTAGATATGCCCATATCTTCTTAAATCATCTGTGAAGGTGAGAAAATAACGATATCCGCCACGAACCTCAACATTCATCGGACCACATACATCTGTATGTATGATTTCCAACAAATCTGTTGCTCTCTCCATAGTACGGGAGAACGGTGTTTTGGTCATCTTGCCCATAAGGCACGGTTCACAAGTACCAAGTGATTCATAATCAAGTGGTTCCAAAAGTCCATCAGTATGGAGTTTCTTCATGCGCTTTATACCGATATGACCTAAACGGCAGTGCCACAAATAAGTTGCACTATCATTATCAACTCTGCATCTTTTGGTTTCAACATTATGAATATGTGTGTCACTACTATCGAGATTTAATAAGAATAGACCACTCTTCAAGGGTGCATGACCATAAAAGATATTACTCATATAAATAGAACAACCATTATTCTCTGATTTAAATGAATAACTGTCTCGCATCAAACAAGATCCAGATATAATGTTCATGCTCAACGCTGGCACCAAATAACAATTATTTAGGTCTAATACTAATCCCAAAGGTAGATGTAGAGGTAGCATGCCGACCGCGATCACATCGACTTTGGAACCATTTCCCACGCGCATCGTCACCTCGTCCTTAGCCAATCTTTGCTTAATCCGTAGTCCCTGTTTCGAGTTGCAAATATTAGCAACAGAACCAGTATCAAATACCCAGGTGCTACTGCGAGCATTAGTAAGTTACACATCAATAACATGTATATCACATATACCTTTGTTCACCTTGCCATCCTTCTTATCTGCCAAATACTTGGGGCAGTTCCGCTTCCAGTGACCAGTCTGCTTGTAGTAGAAGCACTCAGTTTCAGGCTTAGGTCCAGATTTGGGTTTCTTCTCCTGAGCAGCAACTTACTTGCTGTTCTTTTTGAAGTTCCCCTTCTTATTCCCTTTGCCCTTTTTCTTGAAACTAGTGGTCTTGTTGACCATCAACACTTGATGCTCCTTTTTGATTTCTACCTCCGCAGCTTTCAGCATTGCGAAGAGCTCAGGAATCGTCTTATCCATCCCTTGCATATTATAGTTCATCACGAAGCTCCTGTAGCTAGGTGGAAGTGATTGGAGAATTCTGTCAATGACGCAATCATCTGGAAGATTAACTCCCAATTGAATCAAGTGATTATTATACCCAGACATTTTGAGTATATGCTCACTGACAGAACTGTTCTCCTCCATCTTGCAGCTATAGAACTTATTGGAGACTTCATATCTCTCAATCTAGACATTTGCTTGAAATATTAACTTCAACTCCTGGAACATCTCATATGCTCCATGACGTTCAAAACGTCGTTGAAGTCCCGATTCTAAGCCGTAAAGCATGGCACACTGAACTATCAAGTAGTCATCAGCTTTGCTCTGCCAGACGTTCATAACATCTGGCGTTGCTCCAGCAGCAGGCCTGGCACCCAGCTGTGCTTCCAGGACGTAATTTTTTTGTGCAGCAATGAGGATAATCCTCAAGTTACGGACCCAGTCCGTGTAATTGCTACCATCATCTTTCAACTTTGCTTTCTCAAGGAACGCATTAAAATTCAACGGAACAACAACACGGGCCATCTATCTATAATCAAACATAAACAAGAAAGATACTATCAGGTACTAAGTTCATGATAAATTTAAGTTCAATTAATCATATTACTAAAGAACTCCCACTTAGATAGACATCCCTCTAATCCTCTAAGTGATCACGTGATCCAAATCAACTAAACTATGTCCGATCATCACGTGAGATGGAGTAGTTTCATTGGTGAACATCACTATGTTGATCTTATCTACTATATGATTCACGCTCGACCTTTCGGTCTCCGTGTTCCGAGGCCATATCTGTATATGCTTGGCTCGTCAAGTATAACCTGAGTATTCCGCGTGTGCAACTATTTTGCACCCGTTGTATTTGAATGTAGAGCCTATCACACCCGATCATCACGTGGTGTCTCAGCACGAAGAACTTTCGCAACGGTGCATACTCAGGGAGAACACTTCTTGATAATTAGTGAGAGATCATCTTAAAATGCTACAGCCAATCAAAGCAAGATAAGATGCATAAAGGATAAACATCACATGCAATCAATATAAGTGATATGATATGGCCATCATCATCTTGTGCTTGTGATCTGCATCTTCGAAGCACTGTCATGATCACCATCGTCACCGGCGCGACACCTTGATCACCATCGTAGCATCGTTGTCGTCTCGCCAATATTATGCTTCCACGACTATCGCTACCGCTTAGTGATAAAGTAAAGCATTACAGCGCAATTGCATTGCATACAATAAAGCGACAACCATATGGCTCCTGCCAGTTGCCGATAACTCGGTTACAAAACATGATCATCTCATACAATAAAATTTAGCATCATGTCTTGACCATATCACATCACAACATGCCCTGCAAAAACAAGTTTGACGCCCTCTACTTTGTTGTTGCAAGTTTTACGTGGCTGCTACGGGCTTAAGCAAGAACCAATCTTACCTACGCATCAAAACCACAATGATAGTTTGTCAAGTTGGTGCTGTTTTAACCTTCGCAAGGACCGGGCATAGCCACACTCGGTTCAACTAAAGTTGGAGAAACTGACACCCGCCAGCCACCTGTGTGCAAAGCACGTCGGTAGAACCAGTCTCGCGTAAGCGTACGCGTAATGTCGGTCCGGGCCGCTTCATCCAACAATACTGCCGAACCAAAGTATGACATGCTGGTAAGCAGTATGACTTATATCGCCCACAACTCACTTGTGTTCTACTCGTGCATATAACATCAACACATAAAACCTAGGCTCGGATGCCACTGTTGGGTAACGTAGTAATTTCAAAAAAATTCCTACGCACACGCAAGATCATGGTGATGCATAGCAACGAGAGGGGAGAGTGTAGTCTACGTACCCTCGTAGACCGACAGCGGAAGTGTTATGACAACGCGGTTGATGTAGTCATACGTCTTCACGTCCCGACCGATCAAGCACCGAAACTACGACACCTCCGAGTTTTAGCACACGTTCAGCTCGATGACGATCCCCGGACTCCGATCCAGCAAAGTGTCGGGGAAGAGTTCCGTCAGCACGACGGCGTGGTGACGATCTTGATGTTCTACCGTCGTAGGGCTTTGCCTAAGCACCGCTACAATATTATCGAGGAGTATGGTGGAAGGGGGCACCGCACACGGCTAAGAAAACGATCACGAGGATCAACTTGTGTGTCTAGAGGTGCTCCCTTGCCCCCGTATATAAAGGAGCAAGGGGGGTGCGGCCGGCCCTAGGAGGAGGCGCGCCGGAGGAGTCCTACTCCTACCGGGAGTAGGACTCCCCCCCTTTCCCTAGTTGGATTAGGACTTGGGGGGAAGGAGGAGAGGGAAGAAAGGAAAGGGGGGGCGCCGCCCCCCCTCCTTGTCCAATTCGGACTCAGGGGGAGGGGCGCGCGGCAGCCCCTAGGCCTCTTCTCCTCTTCCTCCACTAGGCCCATTAAGGCCCATTAGGTTACCGTGGGGTTCCGGTAACCTCCCGGTACTCCGGTAAAATGCCGATTTCACCCGGAACACTTCCGATGTCCAAACATAGGCTTCCAATATATCAATCTTTATGTCTCGACCATTTCGAGACTCCTCGTCATGTCCGTGATCACATCCGGGACTCCGAACAAACTTCGGTACATCAAAATATATAAACTCATAATGAAACTGTCATCGTAACGTTAAGCGTGCGGACCCTACGGGTTCGAGAACAATGCAGACATGACCGAGACATGTCTCTGGTCAATAACCAATAGCGGAACCTGGATGCTCATATTGGCTCCCACATATTCTACGAAGATCTTTATCGTTCAGACCGCATAACAATATACTTTGTTCCCTTTGTCATCGGTATGTTACTTGCCCGAGATTCGATCGTCGGTATCTCAATACCTAGTTCAATCTCGTTACCGGCAAGTCTCTTTACTCGTTTCGTAATACATCATCTCGCAACTAACTCATTAGTTGCAATGCTTGCAAGGCTTATGTGATGTGTATTACCGAGAGGGCCTAGAGATACCTCTCCGACAATCGGAGTGACAAATCCTAATCTCGAAATACGCCAACCCAACATGTACCTTTGGAGACACCTGTAGAGCTCCTTTATAATCACCCAGTTACGTTGTGACGTTTGGTAGCACACAAAGTGTTCCTTTGGCAAACGGGAGTTGCATAATCTCATAGTCATAGGAACATGTATAAGTCATGAAGAAAGCAATAGCAACATACTAAACGATCGGGTGCTAAGCTAATGGAATGGGTCATGTCAATCACATCATTCTCCTAATGATGTGATCCCGTTAATCAAATGATAACACATGTCTATGGTTAGGAAACATAACCATCTTTGATTAACGAGCTAGTCAAGTAGAGGCATACTAGTGACGTTTAGTTTGTCTATGTATTCACACAAGTATTATGTTTCCGGATAATACAATTCTAGCATGAATAATAAACATTTATCATGATATAAGGAAATAAATAATAACTTTATTATTGCTTCTAGGGCATATTTCCTTCACTCCCAGCGACAACCACTACCAGAATGAACTCCGGGAGTGGGTGTAGCAGAGAGACCAACGGATCTAAGCACTAGACTTATCTACAAGCTAGATGAGGCCAAAGGAATCTAGGGAGCAAAGAAACCCTAAAGCTAGAACAAAAGAAAGGAACTCAAGGAGATGGAACAAGGGGACAAGACCAACCGGAGGAGGACCCCATCTGGATGCAGATCCACGGAGGAGGAACCTCGGCGAAGCCTGGAGGAGCTCCGGCGAGTGGAGGCGACGGCGGCGGCGCTGGAGGCTTCCTGGGGAGTGGAGGGGGCGAATGGGTGGAAATGAACCCGAGCCCCCCCACCCCCACCTCTTAAGGACCAGAAACCGCAGAGCCCGTGCGCACGGGGTATTCAGGAACTTTGACATGAGTGGATTTTTAAATACAGGGCTGAGTGTATACTCTTACCCCTACTTCACAAAGCACTCGGTCTACATTTCTGAATACGCCACGAGGAAAGCCCTATCACTATGGAAAGGGTATATGTGGAGCACTTGTACCAAAAGAGAAGCGAGGAGAACCAACCAAAAAAGAAAAGAAACAACACACCACACAAGCGAAACAAACACGGACACAACCCTCAAGCGAGGGCGGTGGCCGAGGCCACCATGTTTGAGTTTACTTGGTATGGCACCGCGAAGATATGAACCTTGGGACCAAGACCAATACTCATCTTTGAAGCACAAGGGCCACCTAAAGTGGCTTATGTGAAAGATTGTGTTTGTTTTATGCACTTCTAGGATAAGATAGCTCATGAGTTGAGCTAGCTCGCCCTAGACATGTGCCTACATCTAAGCAAGATAGTACATGAGTATGTGTGTGTGAGCAAGAGTTTCATCTGAAGTTACTAATATCCACGATATTTAGCTCATGCCTTAACTCGCGGAATCTTGCTTCGTCAAGGGGCTTGGTGAAGATGTCTGCTAGTTGAATCTCGGTGTTGACATGGAGTAACTCAATGTTTCCCTTGGCCACATGATCTCAAATGAAATGATGACGAATCTCAATATGCTTGGTCTTGCTATGTTGAACCGGATTCTCGGCGATCTTGATGGCACTTTCATTGTCACACCGAAGAGGCACTTTGTCACATTTGACACCGTAATCCATCAAAGTTTGCCTCATCCATAATAATTGGGCACAACAACTTCCGGCAGAAATATACTCGGCTTCGGCTGTGGAGAGAGATATACAATTTTGCTTCTTTGAAGACCAACTTACCAATGATCTCCCTAGGAATTGACATGAGCCGGATGTGGACTTGCGATCAACCTTGTCTCTGGCCCAATCCGAATCCGAGTAACCCATTAACTCAAATGATGATCCCTTGGGATACCAAAAGCCCAAGTTTGGGGTATGAACCAAATATCGAAGGATCCTTTTCACTGCCGAATAGTGGCTCTCCTTAGGAGCGGATTGAAATCTTTCACACATACACACACTCAACATAATATCTGGCCTAGATGCACAAAGGTAAAGCAAGGAACCGATCATAGAGCGATATACCTTTTGATCCACTTCTTTACCATTTGGATCAAGATGAAGTTGACCATTTGTGGCCATGGGTGTCTTAATTGGCTTGACATCTTGCATTTTGAATCTCTTGAGCATGTCTTGGATATAACGAGATTGATTGATGAAGGTTCCGCCTCTCAGTTGCTTCACTTGAAAACCAAGAAAGAACTTCAACTCTCCCATCATGCTCATCGCAAATTCCTTAGTCATAAGATTCTCAAACTCAACGTTAATAGCATGGTTAGTTGACCCAAAGATAATATCATCAACATATATTTGGCAGACAAACAACTCTCCTTTTACCCTCTTCGTAAAGAGAGTGGAATCTATTACCCCAATCTGGAACCCCTTCTCGCTTAGGAACGCCGTAAGGTGATCATACCAAGCACGAGGTGCTTGTTTGAGTCCATAGAGTGCCTTATGGAGTTCATAAATGTGAGAGGGATGATCGGGGTCTTCAAAACTGGGAGGTTGCTTGACATACACCAACTCCTTAAGAGGACCATTAAGAAATGCACTCTTAACATCCATGTGATATAATTTGAAATCATGATGAGAGGCATAAGCAAGCAAGATGCGAATGGATTCGAGACGGGCAACGGGGGCAAAAGTTTCACCAAAGTCCAAACCTTCAACTTGGGTGAAACCTTGTTCCACTAACCTTGCCTTGTTCCTTATTACTTGTCCATATTCATCTTGTTTGTTCTTGAAAATCCACTTTTTTCCAATGACATTATGAAATTCCTTGGGTCTTTCTACAAGGGTCCACACTCTGTTGCGTGTGAAGTTGTTGAGTTCTTCATGCATGGCATCTATCCAATCCGGATCGTCAAGGGCATCTTCCACCTTAAGGGGTTCAACACAAGAGACAAACGAGTGATGTGCACAAAAGTTTGCCAAACGTCTACGAGTAGTTACCCCCTTTTTGATGCTTCCGTAGATGTTCTCGGTGAGGTGTTGAAGATGTTTTAGCTTGGCGGCCACTTTTTGCTCTTTGCGGTCAAGCTCTTCTTCACTTGGTTTTGGACTTGATGAAGAAGCTTGCCCTTGAGATTGCTTTAGCCTTGGAGACACTCTTCTCTTTGCAACCACAGGTTCTTGCTCAGTAGGAAGTGATGACGATGAAGACACTTGTGGTTGGGGTTGATCTAGATCTTGATCATGACTTTGAGCTTGATCTTGAGCCTCAACGATTGGTTCTTCATTATTCAGAAGAGTTTGCTCTTGATCTTCCTCAGGAATATGAGGGTCTTGATCTTGTTCTTGGATAGGTTCATTACTTCCCAAGGCATCTTGTACAAGTGGTGTCGGTGATGACTTCCCTTGTGGAAAATCCTCAAGAGGGGCTCTTACTCCTTCTTCTTCTACTTGGACATGGGGTGTTTCTTGTGGGAGAATGTGGCCTATCCCCATTGTCCTTATATCTTGTGAAGGAGCCTCATCACCTACAACACTAGGAACAATTTGCTCCATGCGGGAGCCGTTATCTTCATCAAACTCCACATTTACCGTTTCCTTAATGCATCCGGTGGATTTATTGAGAACTCGGTAAGCATGAGAGTTTGATGCATATCCAACAAATATGCCCTCATAAGTTCTAGACTCAAATTTAGCTAACCGGGATTTTTTGTTTAAAATGAAACACTTACAACCGAATACCCGAAAGTATTTGACGTTGGGCTTTCTCCCGATTAGGAGCTCATAAGGGGTCTTGTTCTTGAGCTTGCGAAGATAAAGCCGATTTGAAGCATGGCACGCATTGTTGATGGCTTCTGCCCAAAGCTTGTATGGTGATTTGTACTCATCAAGCATGGTCCTAGCCATCTCAATAAGAGTCCGATTCTTCCTCTCCACAACACCATTTTGTTGGGGAGTATATGGCGCGACATATTGGTGCTTTATCCCCTCTTCACTCAAGAATTCATCCATCGTATAGTTTTTGAACTCGGTGCCATTGTCACTTCGGATTGCCTTGATCTCACAGTTATGTTGATGTTGAGCTTCTTTGGCAAAGTTGATGAAGGTTTCTTGAGTTTCATCTTTAGTCTTGAGAAAGAACACCCAAGTATATCTTGTGAAGTCATCAACAATGACAAGGCAATATCTCCTTCCTCCCAAACTATCATATGTTGGAGGCCCAAATAGATCCAAATGGATAAGCTCAAGGGGCCTCAAGGTGGTGATGATAGTCTTCACTTTATGAGCTTTTTCATGAAGCTTTCCGGCAATGCAAGCACTACAAGGACGATCTTTGGCAAAAGACACATCGGTTAGTCCAAGAATGTGCTCCCCCTTTAAGAGAGCTTGTAAATTTCTCATGCCCACGTGGGCTAGCCTATGGTGCCATAGCCACCCCACGTCGGCCTTGGCCATTAGGCATGTTGCAAGATGAGTTTTCTCTTTCGAGAAATCAACCATGTAAAGGTTGTCTTCAACATGCCCAACGAAGACCACTTTGAGATTGCTTCTCTTAAAGACGGTCACATGGAATTCACCAAAATGTGAATCATAACCGGCACGAGCCAATTGAATAGTAGAAAGTAAGTTGTAGTGAAGGGATTGGACAAGCATAACATTTGAAAGAGATGAATCATTAGAGATTACCACCTTGCCCAAACCCAATACCTTGCCCTTGCTATTGTCACCGAAGGAGATGTTCAAAGAGGCCTTGAGTGAATCAACAAACTCCACAAGCATCTCCCTTTCTCCGGTCATATGATTGGTGCATCCACTGTTGATCACCCATTGAGTTCCACCGGAGACATAGTCCTACAATAATCAAGCTTTGGTTATAGGTACCCATTTTGCAATGGGTCCTGGTGAGTTAGCAACGATGGTCTTGGGGACCCAAATAGTCCAAGCATAATCATCATAGTTAGTTCCAACAAATTTTGCAAAGGTATAGCCATCATCTCCTCTCATGAGAACATATGATGGATTGTTCTTACCGGCAAAATTCTTGGGAATAGCCTTGTCCCTAATGACCTTTCCATTCCCAACACCCTTCATTTCCTTCTCCTTCTCCTTGTGCCCTTCTTGCACAAACACTACCTTTTGGGGAGGGGAAGGAGTCGGACCGATCTTCTTGTTCTTCTTCTTCTTCTTCTTCTTCTTCTTCTTCTTCTTCTTCTTCTTCTTCTTCTTCTTCTTCTTCTTCTTCTTCTTCTTCTTCTTCTTCTTCTTCTTCTTCTTCTTCTTCTTCTTTTTCTTACCACTCTTAGATGCGGGATTAAACCCAACTCCCTCCTTGGCAACACACTCCTTTTGGTTGCTCAAGAGATCGTTTAGGTTTTTCTCCCCTTGGATACATGATACAAGCCCTTTCTCAATTTGAGCTTTCAACTTCTTATTTTCCTATTGAAGGGAGGTGCAATCATGAGCAAAGTTAGCCGTACAAGCATCATCATTTAAATCTATATGAGGTACGGAAGTGAGAGCCTTAATGGTTGTAGCTTTTAGTTGAGCATAAGACTCGGTGAGGGAAATGAGGTCACCTTTGACAACCTTGGAACTAATCACAAGGAACTCATGCTCCTCAACAAGTCTTGTATGGTCAACTAGAAGCTTTTCAACTCTAACGTTAAGAGCATCTTTATTCTCAAGAGCAAGTTGCAAAGCATCATTGGTTTTAACAAAGTCAATTTGATGAGCAGATAAGGCTTCCTCAAGTGATGCTCTCATGACACTCTCTTCATTAAGTTCGTGCTCGAGGAGATCAACTCTCTCTTTTTCCTCTATAAGGAGGTTCTCAACATTCTTAATAAAGTCATCGCGTTCGGCAAGTAACTTAAGGAGATTGCCAAAACGAGCACGAGCTTCACCATGAAGAGTTTTCATGAAAGCCATTAAGGATTCCTCATCATTATCCACACCCTCCTCACACTCATCCTCCACTATCTCACATGAGACATTGGGAGTGTAGGTGTCGGGTTTCTTGGGTTTGGACTTTGTTTTTACCTCTTTGGCCATGAGGCACCGATGAGTGAATGGATTGTCCTCGTTTGGAGAGTCGAAGAGGCCGGTGGTGGAGGAGGAGGTAGTGGCATGCATGGCAAAGGCGGCCGTGCCCACTTGATCATCATCACCATCATCTTCATCTCCAGATATGTATT
The DNA here is from genome assembly GCF_003073215.2 of Triticum urartu. Classification (NCBI taxonomy): domain Eukaryota; kingdom Viridiplantae; phylum Streptophyta; class Magnoliopsida; order Poales; family Poaceae; genus Triticum; species Triticum urartu. The sequence continues at coordinate 490,732,561 of NC_053028.1, read as the reverse complement.
CTTCATGAACAAGAGCCTTGTCATCCTTCCTCTTTGCAAACTTGGTGAACTTCTTCTTCTTAAGCACAAGCTTCTCGGACTTGTCGTCACGTCTCTCATATGGACAATCATGAACAAAGTGTCTTGGGCTATCACAATTGTAGCATTTCCTTCATCCAAACGATCTTCCTTGAAGATTTCTTCCTTTGTTTGCCATGGTCCCGGAGTACTTCTTGACTAAGAGAGCCAAGTCTTCTGCAAAATCATTTGCCGGGCACGAGGTATCATTATCCTCCTCACATATCTCTTCACTCACTTCTTCCTCCCTTGAGGATTGGCTCATCACTTTCTTGGCCTTCAAGGCAAGATTGGAGTTCTTGGTTGCTTGAGCTATTGCAAATGTTTTCTTGGACTTGGTTTCCAAAAGAACATGGGTAGAGAAGGTGGAAACAACTTGAGCCTAAGACAACTTGTGATAGTCCGGATGTTGATGAACCATCATGACCATGGTATGTTTTGTGAGAACCATAGCATCTATGAACTTGTCCTTGATG